>NC_041341.1:15099894-15397394 GCF_004354835.1 Perca flavescens | reverse complement strand
TCTAGAATTTGCATTATTAAAGACTCTAAACCAAGAGGCACTGGTTTCGCGTGTTCTGCAAACTACATAAAAATGAGGAAACATTACAGTAAGAGGATATGAGTCTCAAGGTTACAAATCACAACAGCGCTCTCAAAAGCTGATACAACTACCAAGACTGTTGTGGTGATCAGATAAAAAAGAAAAACAATATCTGTATCTGTCATATCAGATTCAAAGCAAGAACTGGCAGATAGAAAAATATTCTGTACACAGCATTTCACAGGTGATTTCATCCAGCTTTAGCTTTGCTGCATGGTTCATCTACACACTGGGCTGTCTGACAATCCTCTATTTGTAGCACGAGAATAAACACCGGAGGAGTTGATGTAAGTCCCTACAGATATTATGTAACACACACTAAATCAATACCACCTGACAGGGAACCAATACAGGTGCATTACAGTATGCATCTTTTGGGTGGTATTTCCCTTTCATTTTTGCAGTTATATTACGAGAGAAAGAGCACTTCCCTCAAGGGAGCTAAATCAGGCCGACAGTCTGACAGACAGACAGGTGATTTCCATCAAAGCCAACATTCAAACAGGGAATAATGTGTTCAGCAGCAGGAAGTCCACAGGGTAATATGTGTGATCACAGCAATGACTGTTGTTCCCATGTTCAGGATTGAGTACAGTGAAGTGATTACATGTATGTAGTGTGGAGAGCTATAAAGTACTGGCTTGGTAAACACAAAATATCTAACATCTGCTTGACTCTTTTCCGACAGCTGTCTGCCTCCTCTGCAGGACATGTTTACATGTTACAGCTTGATTGGATAATTAGGTTGAATAAACTTCCTTTACCGCAGACAGCTTTTGATTTTCACATGACATACAAGCAAGGGCACATAAGAGTCTTCTTTTGTCTGGGCAATTAACATATATGGCACAGCTTATATTGGTTACCAAGAATACAGATGAAGATGTAAAAGCTTATCATATGCCTTAAAACATTTTCATAGACACGCTCAAACAGAAATTCAAATCCATCAACTCATCAGCCATGTAGTTTTTGATAGAGACACAGAGAGACGAGTTTCTGTTTGAAAATCCAAATCAAATGTTCTGCCACTGGAGCTTCAACCTCGAGGCAAAGCTTAGACTGCATGTTCTGGCAAGCATCAGTGGAGTTATTTTGATGCAAGAAGGCATCATACCAGTGAACAATTTTTTAAAAATATATTTGGGAGGCATGTTACATGAAACTGCTGCCACAATCCTGCAAAACACATGTGCACATGCATTTCCGCCTTTTCAGTTTCTATATCAACATTAAATGCTTAAAAGTATTGGTTGTGGTATAACAAGGTGAATGTTGTTGAATATGTTATATTTAGACCAAAAAAAGCCTTTAGTGGTTGCTGAAATACTAAGATTAGACATTGGCATTTTTAGATCCTAATTTTATAGTTTGAATTTCTGTTAAATATATGAGATTTGGTCTCAACTACTGTCATGATTAGAATGTGTTGCCTCATTTTCTTAATATGCGTATGATTTTTATTTTAATATTTAATTTATTTTATCTATTGCTCCTTTTTTATTTGCCTACATTGTCCATATTGGTCCTGTTTGTTGTGTTATTTGCTCAACAATGATGTACTGTTGCCGTAGATGTTGTCTTGTGTGATATTTGTTGGAAATTTTAACAAAATAAAAGCAGCAATTTTAATTAAAGAGATTGAACACCTTTGGGTTCAGCCATTCCTTCATGTAATATTTAGAATTTCTTTTTTTAAATTAGTAAGTATTCCGAAATCTAATTATACTGAATGCAAATGACAGCATTTGGAAAATAGTTAAATTGTCATGTGCTACCTGATAAACTGTAAGAAAGCATTGCCACTCAGACGATACTTCAGAGGGTTTCCTTTTTGACAAACCTTTTTTGGTACAGATTATTTTGCTCAGTGCACCAATTATCTTGAGTCCAGGTTTAATGGCATGAGCATTAGATGGCCCATGAAGACGTTGCCTAGCTGTAAATAATTGTCTCTCACTGCTGCACACAGATCACATAGTGGCCGATGACGACACTGTGACAGGTGGTCTAAAGAGTTGCACTAAGTACATTCCTTTTTTACACAGATCACACACAGATCACACTGAAACAGGTGACATTTAGGGACCTTCTTCTGGAAATGTAAAGGTCATGATGGGTGCCAGGAGATTATATACCAATATGCCAAGTGCCTTTTTTTTTTCTTCTTCCAATAAATACGTTTTTACGCTGCAGTTTAATTATTTATCCAACTGTATTAGATTAATTTGTTTTACGTGTGCTTCACTGCCTTTTGTGAGTTTTGTGGCCCCATAATATGCAACCCGTGAGTAGACACACGTACATCTTCACTTTAAAAGCTCACTTAAGCCACAAAGATTGGGATCCACTGTCCTAGACCTGCTCTTCTCTCTGCGCTGCTTCTTTAACCCCTACTGGGTATCAATTGTGTCTGTCAGCTGCCACTGTTTTTCAGGTCCATTAGGTCAATGCTGGACCAGGTTTTTATAATCTACACCATACAATGAATTACTAATAAGACACCACCATGGATGTTCTTTTCTTAATTACTTACAACTGGCCTATGGTCTTGCCTTTGTTGTTCTAGTCAACGATGGACAGAAAGGTTCACCGACAGCTGGGAACCATAACTGCTTACATAGAAAATCATTGTCCTGTGGGAGAGATACAGACAGAGCTCGGGTGGATTTAGTAGTAGGCTAATCATTAAGCATCATCAGCATGCATGCATTTTGGAGGAAACATTATTGTACATTTTACCCTTCATGATAGACAGACAGCTCTGTGAGTTAAGGGGAGCACTGGGTGAAGGAGACAGGTACACAGGAACAACAGAAGTTACTTATTGTACTATGACAAGTGTTGTGCAAAAAAGTGATGGCTGTCTGCAGGAGCGCCCTGTGCCCTAGATAATAACCAATCTATACTTTTAGTTTTAGTTTTTTCACTTGCCAAGCAGTAATTGTTCAGTTCAGTTCAGTTCAGTTTAGTCATTGAAATTTGTAGCTCCTATACTTTGTCACTGAAAAGTAATTTCTGCCTCAAAATGACTTGAATTCATTCATTAAGTTTATATCTGACATATTATAACCCACCCAGAACTTTTTACCTGTTGAAATTAAATAATATTTAAAAGGGCCAATACATCCAGTAACCCACAGTTCTCCAAGTAGCCTAAATTGTGGACATAAACACTCTCCCACGGACGGCAATCAGTTTTTTGGCAGATGATCACGTTTTGGCACGACACCCCTAGAATGCTATTTTATTAGGCCTTTAACTACCCTGTGAATATGGCTCTATTTGGAACAAGAGATTTTCTTCCAAATATGGTATGCTCATGAATATTTAGAATGAGCTGCGCGCTGTTTGGTTTGAGCGAACCACAGAAACACATTGGAGACTTGACAGCAGGTCTCATATTTCAGACACTGCAAAGTTATACATTGTTTGTCGGGCTATTTCATTATTAAATTCACTTCTGAGACTTTTTAAAGCGAGAAATCAACTATATAAAGCTCAAATATGGACCGTTTTACGAAAATTGATGGCTAATTGCAAATTTGGTAAGATTGTGTGTCGGAGTTCAGCGGCCGGTGTTGCTGCCTCGCTGCCTGGCCTGCCTTCCTTCAAAGACCCTGGCCTGCTATGAGGTACTTGGAGCTCAATCACGGCTGGCAGCCCGCAGCACTCCATACCCGCGCAAAGTTTTGGGCTAATGGACTACCAAACGCCGCTGCCCTGACAGAGCTCCAGGGCCTGCAACTCCCTTCTTCTTGCTAAATGGCCGGTGTGAGTGAGAGCTCGGTCAGCGAGCTTGTTACACCAGCAATCTCTTACCACAGATTCCAGTTAATCTTGTCTGGCTGCCAGCTGCCGGCATAACTAGAGTAGCTATATTTACAGTTTGAATTTTGTCACGCCACTTATACAACATCTACCTAAAGATCTTATAAAGCTAACAACGGTGTCCGATTTCAAGTTAATGAATATTTGTGAACATTAGGGGTTTCGTTAGCTGCAACTGTCCCTTCAATCCTAGCTATGTGTAGCTACAAATCACGGATAGTTAGCTTCATTTTCAGCGTAATTAGAGTATATTTACAGTTTGAATTTCCTCACGCCACGTATATAACATCTACCTCAAGGTCTTATAAAGCTAACAACGGTGTCCAATTTCAAGTTAATGAATTCTTGTGCATTTCAGAGGAATTCTAAGAGGAGGCTAGCTAGCTCTCATTGATAGAGCTAGCTCCATCCAGCCGCAGGCTCTATCAATGAGACTCGCAGACAAGAGGCGTTTATTTCCCCGATTGTTTGTTTAAATAACTCAACACATTATAATTACAAACATTAAAAGATTAACTGGAACCTGTGGTAAGAGATTGCTGGCTTAACAAGCTCGCTGACCGCGCTCTCACTTACACACCGGCCATTTAGCTAGCAGGAAGAGGGGAGTTGCAGGCCCTGGAGCTCTGTCAGAGCAGCGGTGTTTGGTAGTCCACTAACCCCAAAAACTGTGACTTTGCGCGGGTATGGAGTGCTGTGGGCTGCCAGCTGTGATGGAGCTCCATCTGCCTCACAGCAGGCCGGGGTCTGTGAAGGAAGGCAGGCCAGGCGGCAAGGCAGCAACACAGGCAGCACCGGCCGCTGAACTCCTTGAGATCTGCGCGACCTATTCAGAAGACTAAGCTGACCTCAGATCAGTTGTGTAGCCTATGTAAATGTTGGGGCGTGACAAACATAGAGACTAGAGCCAAATGAGGAGGAGCCGCCGAGTTGACGTCAACTAGGCGGCTTGTTGAGATTTGCCCGTTTTTGCAGAGGAAAGAGGTGACATTGGGATTTTAAGGTTCGATGTATACCCCGTCGTGAATATACGTCCATACATCCGTAAAATCATAGAAAAAAGACGCTACTTATAACTCCAGAACATGCCTGAGAATCCCCACGTTTAAAAATGTTCTTCTGTACTGAAGTAATAGTACAGCTAATAGTTGTCTGTACGCATGGATACATTGCAAACAAGAACTGCTAATTGCTAATTCGGCATACTGTTAATGGTACCAATTTGCCAAAATGTAAACAAATACTGTACACGCTAAAAAATATGTTTAACTTAACTGAATCACACATTAAAACATTCAGTTAAAATATCAGTATACCGTTTTCTGGAAAAAAATATTAATAATTTTACAAATTTTCTGTTTAATTATATAATATTATTATTATTATTATTATTATTATTATTATTATTATATAATTAAACAGAACATTTGTAAAATGATTAATATGTTTTTCCAGATATTTTAATGTTTTAATATTTTTTAATGTGTTTAGGAACAAACTCTCATGGGTAAGTATGTATTCTGTATTTCATTTTTGTGCACTTGTGTGTATATCCATGAATTGTGTATGCCATAACCTGCTTTGATGATGCTAAGCACTCTGTCAACCTCCTTTGTTGTTGTCTGTCTGTTTGGCACTGGAATGTGTATGAAGCTCCTATAGGCATAGCTCTTCACAGTATGAGGTACTGTCTGCACCCTGGCACTGTTTAAATGCTGACAACAGCTCAACTACAGGAGACAATTAGTAATTCAACCCAAATTAATATCCATTTCTAACGGACTTACCAATGTGCTGTGCAGTTCGACCCTTATTAATGCTTGCTTAAATTGGCAAGGAAGTCAATTGAATTTACAGGGACCTAATTACCGGCTTCTGTTTCCGAGTACAATTCTCTCAGAGTGTTTTAGGTGATGTTGTTGAATTTCCTCTTTTTTCCAATTGCTATTTTCAGTCATATTTCTGTCTTAAAATATTACTGGTGGCCTTCTATTGTTTGGAATTGCCTGTGCACACGCTGCTCAACGTCAGTTGTGTGGCAGTACATTTTATCAAATTGGAGTGCTGTCCTAGTAGCTTTATTTAAAATATTAGAGGCCATGTTTTGTTAGCATTGTTAATTCAAGGTCAGTTTAGCAGTCCTGCACATATGCCATTTTTTTCTTCTTAAAAGAGGTAAGTTAATCTATAAGTAATTATATGAAACTCAGCAAGTTGCAAGAGCACTTGTATTATGGGAGGGGAAATCGCTTTTGTGTCTCCCAGGATACTGGTTGTTACAAGGAATCGTTTCAACTGGAAAAAGTCTTGATCCTTCGTACTTTCAGCCATGAAATATTGATTAAAAACAGCAGAGTGATAAGACACAGATTTGACTTTGAAATGCAGATGTGGCTTAAGATTCTTTACAGTGAAGTGGTCATCCGGGACCAAATCCTGCTTCATAAGCTTTTCATTGGATGTGGGGACATTTACGCATGCTAATTTAAATTAAAGGTAATAAGAGCTGACTGATACTTGGCTGTCAGCTTGGCTCCTCTTCTGTGATGCCATTATGGAAAAAGAATGATTATATAATAAAGACATTATGTAATGGCCTAATGGTAGTGCCAGCAAATGAGGAAGGAAATTGGCACTCTAAGAGCCTAAGAGCAGTTAAAGTACAGTTTGGTGTTATCTACGCATACTGAATATTGTAGATTGATTTACGTAGCCTGTTTTGAACATGAATGATCAGGATATTGACGGATTTAATTGAGCGACAAAACCTTTAAAAGATGAAAGAAGAAAACATTTTGTTGGTGCAGCTGAATAAAAGAAATCCTACTTGTGGTTAAAAGATCTATTCTGTCTGGAATTTTATTGCCTCTTTTTCACTCTAACCAGAGCGCAGATGTGTCTAGGTACATTCAAACCCTAGCTGTGGTCTGATCTCCAAGGCTAGAAGAAGAGCAGGGCACCAGGTTTTCCTATCAGCCTCCCACCAGCCCCTTATAGGACTGAGGGAAGCAACTCGCTTCACCCAGGGATGATCTTCTGCCTCATCCTGCTCACTTAGCCAGCTAATCTCCCCCTACCTGGGTAGCCATTGACCCAATGCAAAACATTCAGTAGGCAGGATAAGGTCAGATGGGATAGCATATTAGTGGTATTGATTACTTATTAGATTGAGGAGGGTTTGTCAGGAAGACAGAGGGTGGTGTTTCTGGAGGAAATACAGCCTGCAGCAGCTGTGTTCCAGCTGGTGAATCCTCTGCAAATAGCTGCTTTGGCATAGCCTATCAGTTAAAAAAAATCTGCCGTCAAAACTCAAAGTTAAATCTATTTCCATACTAGAGGTCAACAGCTGCCACTCCTCAGTCAAGAAATCAGGCTGGCTGGGAGAGATTACAAAAGGGCACAGGAGAACAAATGCACAAACAAAAGTGGTGAGATGAGCGTACAAACACAACAATACACTATCTTTCAATCAACCACACACTTACATGTTTCCTGCTCTGCTTAATGAAGTCACTTTACTGTTATTACTTGGCTTAATAATCATTGTAAATCTAACTTACAAATTATTTTTAATGGTTTGCACAACTTTTAGTGTTTTAACATTTTGGGAAAAAGTGCTTCCCCATTGAGAGTTAAATGAGAATATTGATACCACTCTCACATCTGTGCAATGTAACAGCAGCAGCTGGTTAGCTTAGCATAAAGACTGGAAACAGGGTGAAACAGCTACAGTAGCTGGCTCTATCCGAAGGTAACACAGTCCGCCTATAAGCACCTCTAAAGCTCACTAGTTAACACTTTTATCTTGTATGTTTATTGCAAACAAAAAACAATTTCAAAAAGTACTGGAGTATTTCCTGGCCAGGAGAGGTAAATTCTTGGAACATTTTGTCACTGTGAGGTTGCTACTCCAGATGACCACTGAATAATTCAGGAAGTTACTGCACCCAGCCAAAAAACAGTCAGACACACAACCTTCCTGTAAAACCACACATTTTTGTATTTACACTTAAGTTATTGTTCCAAATAAACAAGTGATATATAACATGTTAATTAGTGAGCTTTAGAGGCGCTTGTAGTCTGATTTTGTCAGACTTTCACCCACTTTCACAGGAATCAATTTTCTCATCTAACTTTCGGCAGGAGGGTGAATAAGTGTATTTCTAAAAATGTTAAACAATTCCTTTAACAGGACTCACAAGTTACTCAAACAAAAGCAGAAAAATACAAAACAAGCATGCTTGGCTGAATTCTTTTTCCACTACCAGTGAGATCTGAAAGCTTTAGCCACTATGATTCATGTGAAGCCCTTGGAAATCAATCAGCGGTTTAGAGAAACATGCTCATAACACCCTCAAGTGGCTTGCATTACAATGAGAAGAGGTTATTTATCAGAAACCGACCAGGCTTAGTGGCGTTGTTAATTAAGAAAAGGGATTATTCTCCAAAATAATTTGAACATAGCCACGGGAATGTTGCACTAATATCACAAGAAGAGAATTCTGCTAGAAGAAGTTTTAGTCTGCTGATTGCCAGACAACTAAGATACTGTAGATGGTGTTAGTGGAGAGACGGGGGGGTATCTGTAAAGAGTCAGAAAAGATCTGTTAATATCTTACAAAATATGGAAAATCAATGAGGCTTGTGGTAGGTACCAGCATACATTTAATGACGAGCAGAAAAGCAGAACACTAAGGTCACTAAGTGTCAGAAAAAAAAGAATGAAGAATGTGTATACATCAATACAATACAATCAATCATATTTTTGTATGTTTGTAAAATGTATGACATTTGTTCCAAAATGCAAGCAGGTAGAGGAACATTATTGTGTATTAATTGTCTATTGTAATCTATTGGAGCCTTTATAGAGAGATCAGCTTAATAAATCAACAAATAGTGTAACGAAACAAGAGCTTCCAACTGAATACAAAATAAAGACATACAATGTCACTGAAACATATTTGTATTGATCTCAACATAAATGCCCATTCATTTAAGTGGGCAACAGGTAGTTAGTACAGCACATGATGTGCACAACTCTGACATCTTTTCTAAATATAGCCTGCCCCTGGTACACTATATTCAGTTGGAATTGCTCAAGTTACAAGTGGAAGAAGAAAAATATGTACCACAGCAGCAGAACTCTTAGATAAGTTTACAATGACATTTTCATTCGTTTAGTTTTTCCTGAACAGACAGGATCGGCACATGTATGGTGCGCAACACAGGGATGATCCACTCTGCTCAGACCCCTTCATATCTTCTCCTCCTAAGGACATAAAGTATCGGCTCAGGAGAGCATGAAATTGAGTTTAAAGACAAATGTGTGCAAGTGATGTTTTTCATGACAACCTAGAGCAAACACCCAGGCCATTAGCAAGTTAACAAGCCAAACACACAAATAAGCTCAGCTTTTCTCTTTGCCTTGTGTATGACTCCAGAGCACTTACAGTGTTTAATAATGAAGCGAGGTAATGGCTGGATTGCAAACAGACAAAGATACAGCCAGGGGGCCACTGGGGGGCTGAGTATATCAATGTTTCCCAACCGTGGAATTTGTGCTCAAGTCTATAAACAGTAAAGCAAACCTGGTAGAGAGAGAGGTTTGTACGTTAATCAATGTCTGCATTGCTGCAGAGTTTAATTAGGACAACATAATCTAAGGGACATGAATTCTTCAGAGAATATAGTTTAAATATACACTTAAATTGAGAGGACAAAATGGACATTTGGCTAATAAAATACAACAGAGAGCACTTAATGTACCTTTGCCCCTAAGGTGGAAAGTCTTTTATTTGGTTTTGCGTACACTGGAGCAATGGCAAATGTTTTGTATATTGTATATTAAATTAACAAGGATATGAGAGGAATTTGAAATTGAAATTTTTTTTTATCTCCACAGAGAGCCTTCAGAATGTGAATATAAATGATGAGCATTCAACCAAGACAAAACAAATTGTTCAACAGTGATTTAGGAGCTAGGGCCCTGGAAGAAATCCCTGAAGGGCGCCCTGTTCCAGCTCCAGCTTTATTCCCCCCCGGACCTGCAGTCAAGTATGAAGAAGATAGCAGCTGGCGTATCAATGTTCCATACCCCTGGGACTTCAGAGCAAAAGTTGAACCCACCCATTTGCAGCCTTAAAGAATAGGATGTTTCAACTAAAGCAAGTGTTTTGCTTACTGTTAAGGCTTACATCAACCCCATAGGTGTACAGCGTACTGATGAGATCATGCTCTTTACACTCTCTCCTTCACAATAAGTGTAGCTGATGTCAATTCTCTGATACGTCAGTGAATGTCAGGCCTATTTCATCCCCAAAGTTCTTATTGATGTCAATTTCATTCTTTATGGCACAGGGATAAAAACTTCTCCAGTGTTGCTGTCATGAAAATTGTTAACATCATTTTATTGACAATAGCTCAGCTCCTCTGTTGTAGCACGAACAAAACAAGAAGCTTACAGTGCAGGAAATGATGGGTTCTGGAAAGCTATTCACCATACAGTAATTACAGCTCTGCAAGGGAGATAATGATGTTGAATGGACCACAAACAAAAGACTGGACTTACAGCTTCATGTTCTAGTCGTGCTTTTCAGATGAAATATGCCCGCTCCAGTGGCAACAATAAAGTCCCATTTCGATTGGCCTGCCGCCTTTTCAGGAATCTATTCACTCCACAGTGTCATGTTTCTTCACGGTCAGGGCAACGAGAGGTAAATTCAGCACGTCAGAAGAATCTGTGCTCTTATCTACACTGTGAAATTTGTACTGAATTTGATAAATGGCAATACAACTTGTTTTCTTCGTATAATGGCATAACAGACTGTTCGTAATTCACACAGCATTTATTACAGCAATAATTTTTTCTCCATTTTGATTTATTACAATTAACAAGGTCTGAAATCCATGATTCCCATGCACATAAACTGTGTAGGCAGTAGGCCAGTCCTTACAAGGACATTGACGATAAACAGGAACTCATAATTGCTATTTACAAGAATTTAGCTTTACATACTTCCTGTTTTGGTGGTCGGATCTTCCCACAAGATAGACAGCCAGCATAAAAAAGAAACACTGATTTGTCAGAGCAAGAAAAGTCTTTTCCCCGAGGGGCAGCAGCAGATATAGCTTCAAAAAGTACAACTGACATACAGCATGACCAACCATTGGTTAGAAAAATACACTTTGAAAGCATCAATGTGAGTTACAAATGTCTGAGATGAAGGGGCAGATGCCTGACATCAGTCAAAGTCAAAACCTGATGTACTTTGTGTTGCACACTAGTGTAGGGGAAGAACACACTTAGGTACACATACTGCTGTCTAAAAATGTACACACATGCAAGACAACTATTTGGACAGCAGAGTCAGGCACATAAAGTGGTGCTTTGTGTAAGTGTCTGCAGCTCTGAAAAGATGCACTGACAAAAATAAGCTTCAAACTGATGTGTCATCAGTTTGGTCTTTCCACATAATCAAAGGGATGTTCCACACAAACTAGAATCTTGAAAAATAGCAAAAGAAACTTGCTTTTTAAGAGCTTTTTGGGCCAGAGAAAGGAAGAAATACAATCTGATATATTTCCTACTTCAACAGTAAATCCCCAAAAAATAATCCCTCTATTTTGTCTTATGTCATTTATTGTACTGCAATATCTTTCACTGAATGTAGCTGTAGGGATAATCCTGAAAGCTAGTCTAATTGAGCTGTCAAAAAAGGCATCTGACTCACGATTGAGACTTTTCTTCTTAGGTGGAATTGGCAGCCAACTCCATTTAATATATTTTTTAAGGCAGTATAAAAGAAACAGAGAGGCAGGAGTGTGGGTTGTGCTTGTGTGAATGAATGTGGCTACTGTATGTTGAACCTGTGATAAATGATTTTTTTCGGCCACTATTTTAAGCTGAAATGGCTTCTTTGCAAACAGTTATTTACACATCTAGCACTTAGGAAGCAATGTTATGGTAATGTTATGTTAATTTGGAGTTGTGTTTCTAGCTAAATCCGATATTCTCTCTATTTCTAGGGAAATACTGTATCTGGCCCTGTAGCTGCTAAATGCTCAACTATGTTCACCAACTATAGTCCATTCTGGTCAACCCTCCCATTTGATATGTTTTATACATTGACAAGAAGCCATTCAATCAAATGGCAACCGCCAATTAAAGAAGAAGAAGAAGGATGCAAGGATTCAGATAGATGAACATGAGAGGGAAAATGCTAAAAGTTTGAGCAAGTATCTCACCAAATCGAGGTTTACCTGTACTTGACGACAAGCATAGTTGGTTAAAGTCAAGCTTTTTGTAAAGTAAATGTAAGGGGTATGTGGACAGTAGTAGAGGTGGCAGGGCGCTGGAAAATTTCCCTTGTTTTCAAATCCCAATGTTGACAGGTATGAGCTAGTCTCTAACTGTGTTTGCTGTTAGTTGCTGAGCAGGTGTACTATGAGTTTTTAGAGATTTTTTTTGCTGAAAACAGCTGCCTGCTGCTGCCGAAAAGGACAGTGGTGGGAGTAAACTTGTAAGTAAGTTTATGTGATTAGGACAATGCACATTAATCAACATTTCTGTAAATGCGCCAGCGCCAGTGTAACATGTAACCAGTAACATGACCTACTGCATTTTCTGGGCTATCAAAACTTGGCAACCAAATTGTCTGTTACGCTGAACTCAACAGTTTCCATTAAATGATCCGCATAACAGACTATTCTGCCTAAAGTGGTTCCACAACAAGGTCCTATTTTAGGCCAAATAAAAGGTAGGGTTATAACAAAGTAGGTGAATCCACAAATTAACTGTTCAGGGAACATTTTTAAGAGCTTGTTTTTTTTTGGAAATTATTCAAAAGTACATATCCTTAAACATATAACACAGCCTAGCAAAACACTATCTATATATATATATATATATACACACACATTCTTTAGTCTCTGTGATGATTCATTCTCATGTGTTACATAACCATTTGAAACAAAGACAGTCAATGGTTTTGCTGTCAGTGTGTGTTAATCAGGCAGTTTCATCCTCAGGTTGGCTTTAGGCTATCCAGAGGATTACGGAGTTGCCCATATGGCTACTCAAAGACACAGCGAGAGAGAGAGAGAGCGAGTGGAGCAAAGCTGGGTCCTGGCATTACTACATCCACTGGTGAATGAGCAGCACTCATGCACAGTCACAAACACTCTCCAGCTCCCTAAGGCACATAGAGTCCTGCCAGAGATTAATTTAACAGCTCTGATTCTCTTTTGTCTACTCTGTTTCTCTGCATATTAACACACACACACACACACACACACACACACACACACACACTGACCAGACTAACTTTGACCAGAAATGTAAAAATAAGAACAGTTTTTCAATTCACCTACACATACATACAATTTCCAAACAGAGAAAATGTGGATTTGCATGTCCGATTTGCTGTGTTCACAGTTACTGTACACTTAACTCTAAAGGCTGCTGGCTGCAACATGGTCATCATTGTTAAAGTACTTAATTCACAAAATTTCAATGTCTCTCTGCACCCGTTGCAGAGCTAGTTAGCCCTAGTATTATATTCACATCACTCAGGGGATTTGTCAAACCTGAGTCTTTTTTTTTTTTTTTAAACATAGCCTGTAACAGAAACACAACATTGTTGTTAGAATGAATGCTTGGCCTTGGAAGCATAGAAGCAAAGCAAGCTGTTTGGAGGAGAGGTTTAGTGAACAGTACTATATATTAGAAAGAGAATTATCTTCTGAAAAGCCTGGACCTCTTTCAATCCTGGATGGTACTTTAAAAAAATATCTCATGTCACTATTTAATTCTGGAACAGAACTTCTGGCAGATTCTTTTTATGGTTTATATGTGCTGTAAGATAATTACCAGTGTACTATTAGGTATTGTGATATACTGTAGGCGGTGGGTGAAAAATAGAGGTGATGTACAATAGAGACAGTTGGGGTGCATGGTAGCAATCTGATTTTGGTTATGTCACTTTTGATATCAATAAGTTGTCACTGCAGCTGGTGTAAATTTTGTAAAGCCAAATGACAGCTATATAATGTCAGCTAATGTGAGTATAACGGTGGATGTTGTGAGTGATAGTACAAATAGGACCTCCATTATGCCACCCTGTCTGTCTTCAAAGCAATGTGTGCAGTGAAAACATCAAAGTGAATCCCCTGACATCAAATGAAGGGCAGATTTTAGATAGGGTTGCCCTCTCTTTTAAATTTTAGATAAAATTCTAATTAACTTCAATCCTGGGTGACAAATGAGAATAAATGGTTGGGACTAGGCGATAAACGATGAGTTGCCTTCTCTGGCAGTTTGTGACAGACATACATTGCAGTTCCCATCTTTGGACTCTTTACCTTTCCAAGCCAACCAATGTGCTTGCTGCTGCAACTCATAAAGTACATAGTACTTTGCTTAGTGTGATTGAGTTGAACTGGAAGTAGAGCTGGGCAATATATCGATATTATATCGATCTTGTGATATGAGACTAGATATCGTCTTAGATTTTGGATATCCTAATATCGTGATATGGCATAAGTGTTGTCTTTTCCTGGTTTTAAAGGCTGCATTACAGTAAAGTGATGTCATTTTCTGAACTTACCAGACTGTTGTAACTGTTCTATTATTTGCCTTTAGCCACTTAGTCTTATATCCACACTAGTGATGATTATTTAGCAAAAATCTTATTGTGTAAATATTTTGTGAAAGCACCAATAGTCAACACTACAATATCGTTGCGGTATTGATATCGAGGTATTTGGTCAAAAATATCGTGATATCTGATTTTCTCCATATCGCCCAGCACTAACTGGAAGTGACATGAAACCATATAGACTGCATTTTCTTCTATCACACATCTTTCTTCTGTCAGGATAATGTTTGAACAGATGCAGATGGAGTGTGAGGTAGGCTACTGCTGCTTTAGTTTCTATTTAACTTTGCTTTCTAATTTATTTGTATAGCACCATATCATACAAAAGCAGTCCAGAGTGCTGTACATGAAAACAAAAAAACTGCTAAAATCTGCAAATAATCAGAAACATCAATGCGCACACACACACACACACACACACACACACACACACACACACACACACACACACACACACACACACACACACACACACACACACACACACACACACACACACACACACACACACAACTTGTTTAAATGAATACATACATTTATGTTGTTAATAAATAACAGTAACAGCAATATCTCCAAGTTTTGTTTTACACTGTAGAAATTGCACCTTTTTTTCCCCACTTCAAGCACTGATGTCTACATTTGTGTATGTACTTTGGTTGTGGTTTATACATAAGCCGTTACAGATTTCTACCACACCCTCACATGTATTTTGTATTTCTTCAATGTAATTTTTTTTTTTTTATGTTCTGTGAAACAAATACACTAAACTAAAGCTAAATAGTTAGCAGTCATGTTAGTAATTGGAGTATTGTGGCTTTTTTGTTGTTAAACAATGATGCATATTCATTGCATTTGGCAGTTGAGAAAGTATCAGAAGAAACAGCACAGGATGAGTTAATGGGTTAATGAATGGGTAGTGCTGCAAATAGAAATAAGTGTGTAATTTCAGGAATGTTGATAAATTTGATGGTATTCAGTCTCATCAAATTACTGCTCTCCTCCGTTCATCTTCCACCGGTTGAAACACACAACAACACCACCAGATAAAGAGTGGAGAATGCTTAACTGACAATCAGTATTCCAGCTCATGCTCTGCTATACAAGTGAAGCGGGATGAATTAATATGAGGACTGAAAATGTGGTCCCCTGTCACCCTTGGTATAATGCGGTCTCAAGCATATCAGGGTGTCCCAGCTGTGACCGTGCAGTCTTATCATCTGAGAGCCATGTAACACTTTCTACACTCCTTTGCTCTTCCCTGCCAACTGGAAAAGAAACTCCAATGCATCTTGTTGCCAGTGATACGTTTCCTTTCTCAGACACTAAATAGAGGAACGGAAATAAATTGGAGTGCTCTTTAAGGTCAGGGAGAGAAATCACAGATGTTCTTGTTCCTGATTGTAACATGGCTGCATGGAGTCTTCTTGCACGCATAGGAAGAAAGAAAGATAAAGAAAAGCTTTTCTTAGTTTCTTTTCTTTTCTGCATTAGGATGAATAATTATGTTGGTTGTTGGACTGTTTCCCTGCAGACACAGCTCTTTTGAAAACAGGAAAAAAAAAGTCAAAACGGTAACATCCGAGTAGAATACAGCATTGTTCATGATGAATCATGTTTAATGATCATCTACAGAGAACTACTACACTTGTGTTGGAATATTTACTTTTTAGCCTTTAGTCCTCATCCTATAAAAGAAAAAAACACACACCTCTGCTCTAAAGTGGAGTCCCTTGGGCTTTGCCCTTTTGTGAGTCAGGGATTAGAGTCAGCATTTGTAATGAGGACAAGTAGGGATCTAGGCTGATCATTTCCTCATTAAACAAAAGGTCGCAGATCAATATCTCTTTACAAGTTTGAAAAAAAAGATTTCATGTCTGTGGATGAGAGGTGATTATTTGTTGATAATCAACAATTGCTAGCCACCTGTGCCACCCGTGAAGGACACCCAACCATGATAAACACTACTATTTCAACATATTTACTACAGGTAGCACCAACAAAAATAAAAAAAAATGTTTTTGTCAAAAACAGGATACCTGAAAGATGGGACCTTTTTTTTTAATGGAAAACCTTTCAGTTTTAAGATTGGCTCTAAAATACAGAATTGAAATAAATACCTGTGCAAACTGTGAGATGCATAGATGACATGCTGCTGAGCAAAAATAACATGTGTATTATTATTTGGGCTGCTGATTTTGTAACAAGCCGGGCTGCATGCCATGACAAAAGAAGGAGACGCACACAACCAAGCCAATTAACAAATCATTTCTTAATTTAAAGAAACGCATACAAGGAAAACTTAAATTAACAGTGGCATGTGTAAACAGTGAGTTCAGCAGTGTATGAGTGGAACAATGTGTAAGTGCAATGTTGTATGGTGCAGCAACACAAGCCAAAACAGCAACCAAAAACCAAAATGTGTGTCTCAGGGAGGAGACAGAGAGCCAGCAACTGAGCTCCCAGGTTTTTGCAGGTGACTCTCTGCTATGCCCACTTTCAGTACCTGCAAAGAAAGCAGCCACACAAATCAAGTAACATGCAGACAGGGTGGAGATGTTTGTCACAATATGTGCAAAATGTAATCAATCCAGTGCAGCCATCATTTACAACATGTCTGCACCTTTTTCAGGTTAAAGATTCTACATTGAGAATTAAATACTATGATTCATCCCGAGGTGCTGGGAATTTATGTTTACTTAAAGTCCATTTTCTTTAATCCCTGTACTTAATTGAACTTCGACAGCGTTTGAAAACGTACGCATGGTGCCTGCAAGCCATGGCAACAGGTCTAGTGAGACGTCTGCAATTACATGACTAATTATAGCATCAGTTAAAGCTGCAGGTGAATTAGTGCCTGATGGCTTCTCTAAAGTGTGAAAAGCATTCCCTCTAAGTAGCAAATTGCAGGAGGTGCTGCTAGTGTAGGATGTCTTTAAAACAAAAAATCTACTCTCTACTTGTAGTTCAAAACTGAGTGAATATGTTTTCTACTGAAAAATGCAATAACAGATTGTCCCAGTGTGACAGCCAAGCTGATAATGCTCAGAGCCTAAATCCGGTGTCACTTATGGTTAGTTTACAAAATAAACCACACAATCTTATGACATTTTCCAGAAGGCATTCTACTTATTATGCAAAATTCAAAGGACACAGCACCACTACCTCGCATAAATAGTTGCAAACAGCAGTGGTTAACATCCAGCTGCAGCTGAAGGAATTATTTCAGTCTTTCATGGTAAAAATCTTAGATCACAGTGCCCCCTTCTGGTGAGTTCAATCTACACCTAAGCATGTGGTGTGGAAATGAAGCACAATTATTGGACTCACTCTAATGTGTTGATTGGAAGGTGAAAAACAATCCACATGGGCCTGACTGGAAATCTCCTGAAAAACGTTTAAGTGTTTTTTTTCCTTCCAGTGGGAGAGCATTAAAAAGAAGCTCACAGTGAGTTGTTGAGTTAGGAATTAGGTTTTTGATGAAGTGAAGAGCAAGCATAGCTAAGCTCTTACATCTGTGTTCCATCTCTGTACAGGCCTTATTCTTCTGAGCAGCCAAGCATACTGTTTCTCTGTAAACCCAGCAGGCTGGTTGTGGCCTTGGCTTTAGAGGAAAAAGATGGAATACTTATCCTAAAAGGTTTTATATTTCTCAGCCACTCGACTCTGCTCGGCGCCATTCAGGCCGGGTTTTTTTTTTTCTAAGTATAAGGATTAAAATGTTTCTCTCCCACAAGAGCGGCAAGGAAAATCTAAAAAAGGAATCTAAGAATATGAGATGTCTGCCTCCAGGGGTTGTTTGTGATTCACCTCAAGAATACAGAGCCAATTTATGCTCGGCCAAACTTATTTCCATATTTTGCTTCAATTGAGCATATTCCATTCGTAGGAAATGAGGACAATGTCTTACCTTAATGTTTAAATGCATTTGGGAGCTGCAGACTGAACAATCAATAGCGTCCCTGCTCGTATGAATATTCAATGTATGCTTATGCAGATATTATTTCATGAAACAGCCAAAATGACAAAGAAAATAGAAAATAGCTTATCAAAGTGTAATCAAATTGTAATGCATGTGAATAAAATATGCATGACAAATTGGCTTCAGAGAACACAGAGCATGCAGGTCCTCTGAACCTTTGCACAAAAGCTCATTGAAATTCCTTTCATTATGACTGTGGCACTACAGAGAAACAGAGAATGAGTGGGACGGATAGAGAAAGAAGAGTATAGTGATTTCTGAACAGAGAGGCAGGAAAAGCCTTGCATCATGTACTGGAATATCATTACAAAGAATAATGCAATCTGCTGAAAAAAGTAAACAAAACCCCATGAGATGAGCGCATTTAGTCATTTTATTTACAAATGTTACTGTTTGCCTCAATGCCATTCTGTATGATATAATCTTCACGAGGAAACCTGCTTGTGTGTACAATCCTCCATCTATAAGTGAAAACTCCAGGTAAGTGCCATCCAAGCAAACCGTTTTAAATATGTTTTGAAAGATATCTAATAATCTTAATTACTTCTCCCTGTTACAAACGAAAAGGCACATAGACATGATAGGAATACATTGGTCGACAAACGTGTCAATACCACAAGACTCACTGGAAAAAGAAGCATGAGTAAGAAGAGATTGAAACCTTGAAAACTCTCTCAAGATCTCTAAAATCTTTCTCACTGAAGAACATTACAAAGATCTGCCTCAATAATCTTATAGACAATTTAACGTTTTGACTAGTTTCGTGGCTAAAACATAAAAGTCTGGTGCATGCAGAACCCTTACATTTTGTACAACTGTAATACTTAATATGATATAAACGCAGTAAAGTAGATAACGTCTTTGCAAGCAAACCCTCTCAAAAACCACAAATATAATTATCATCAGTGATTCAACTGAGATTTTCTAGAGTCATAAATGGAAGTATGTCCAAACCAAGTGTCCCAGCTATTTGCAATGGCTTCAATGTTCACTTAAATGCTCATGGGTTGTTGTCACAAGTAGTCTCTTCATCAATCTGCTGGAGTACCGTCACGTCACATAGAGGTTGGCTGGCCAGCTGGAAAAAAAAAAATAAACAGCAATATTACACTTAAAGAAAGCAGAAGACAACACATCATCATGCTGATCAGATTGATCACGTACTCACCTTTGAATCGCATGTAGCAGGTGTTACAGTACAGCTGCTTGTTTCGTATTCTGACTTCAGCCCCGGCTTCCGATCCTCCCAGGTCCGACTTACAGTCAATACACTGAGGAAGTTTAGGAGAAGGAAGAGTTAAAGAGCTACTCAAACGGTGTTTAAAGCTAGACAAAGTGTCCAAGTCCAAAGGCGGAGGAATGAGGACAGACAGAAGCCCCTTGATTGTACATATAGAAAGAGAAAAATGAAGGGAAAAGAATAAATCAGAGTCAAACAACAAAGATTAGCAGGATGGATCACTGTTCAAATGCAGGAGACCAAACTCAAGTGAAGACCCAAGTTCCAGGAAGGATCAACAATTAAGCATTGGTGAAAAGAGACAAAGTGAGGGACGGGTTGATTAGTTTGGCGTGCAGGTTTTGGCACAAATCAACTTTGCTCAGCTGTAAAGAAAACAGGACCTTGAGACTCCCCAGGATTGACTAGGTTAGTAATAAAAGAAAAAGAGTCTGGAGTGATCAGATTAGCTTTTGAGGATCGGCCGAGGTGTGTTGATGATGTGTTCGGGGCCCGACACGAGCCCAGCTCTCACCTTAAAACAGCCCAAATGATAACAGAGCCCAAGGGACTCGATGATCATGGCTGCTCCCTTTCCCAGTGCGGTGTCACAGAACGTACAGATTTTCCTGCCACTCACTGACCTGGATTACAGAACGCACAGCTGTGATTCAAGAGCTAAACTCACATGCATAACGCATAAATGCAAGCATGTACACACACAAAACACACTGGTATACAACAGGGTCAAACTGGTAAGTAATTTGTTTGCCAATGCTGGCCTTTAGTTTGATTAATTTTGGATGGGAGCCAATTATGTCTCCTGCTAAAATGAAGCAGAAGCTCCTTGATGACCAAAGCTCCATTTAAAAGATTGTGTAAAATATTTTTAATGATGAGTTTTAATTAAACATTTTTGTGTCACATATAAAGCATCCATTTTTTTCTTATTCCTGACGAGAGGAGGAAAATAATGAGGAAACGATCATATAATGTTGACATGGAAACTAAAAAAATATTGGTAACAATATAAGTATTAGCTTGACTCTCTTAAAAGATCAGTGCCAGGGTGTTGCTTCAAAACACATGGACACAGAGACACACAAACTCAAAACAACACCGAATGTGCAAGTGGAATTCAACTGGAAATCTGTAAAGAAAAAACAATTAAACGACTGAATAGTCGGAGTCAGCTGTGAAATGGAGGGTGAACGGATGGAGAATGTTACATAAAAACAATATCATATACAACATTATATTATAATACATTCAAAAGTTGTCCTTTGCCACCACCACTTATGGTTATGGTTTAACAACACCACCTGGACTATGATAATGCAACCCAGTACACCAGTGAGAGGTTAGAGGCAGCTTGTTGGGGGTGTTAAGCGAAGCAGCATTGTTGATTTTACCTGCTCCGCTGCTCGGGGGCGCCAGACTCCGAAGACGTGGGCTCTGGAGAGGTGGTGGGTGACTGAGAGGAGGGTGAGGGGGAAGGCGACTGCCGGGACCAAGGGGACGAGGGGGTTCCTGCCCCGCCTCGGAGGGAGCCCATGGAGGAGGAGGAAGGCAGAGTGGAGGAGCCGGTCCGCTGGGCCCCCAACCCACCACCGTAAAAGGAAGTGCTGCCAGAGAGGGCAGAGTGAGGCCGAGTGTAGTTTGGGATGTGAGAGTTGCTTCTGGGTGTCCATGATGAGCGCCAGGAGTTGTAGGAGGCGTCCAAGTTGTCAAGAGACTCACCTCTGCAAAGCCAACCCACACCACACCCACGTTAGCCCGTAAGAGGCATTTAAAATGTCTGGCTACCAACTGTACCTGCGGCAGTTGTTTTTATGTTCGAATATTTACCAATGGTTCAATCAAATTTGTCAAGTTTGGTAGCCAGACTAATAAATGCTTTAATTTCAGCATGCAACACAAGTTAACAGGATATTAGTACGTTTGAAAAGCCAACCACCATTATCACACAACAGAGATAATATTAGTTTACTCTCATTCATGCTGGGTAGACTGTACCTGCGCATGGGTGGCACGTCGGACTCCTGGATCGTGGTGGTGGTGGTGGAGGAGCGCTCGCGGATCCAGCTTTTGTCCCTCAGCAGCGGAGTCTTCTTCTTCATCTCGTTCAGGATCTGCTGCCGCTCCTGCTCTGCCTGCGACACGGACTGCTGACTCCTTTTATCACCCAATCCACTGCCCGTCACTGCACCCAGAGAGGAGAGATAAACTCAAAATTATGCTTGGTGAAATGAAAAGTTTCTGGGAAGTCAAGAATAGAATAGGACTGGCAGAGAACGTGGAAAAAATGGGACAGAAAGAATGAGACTGTGATGATGTAGAAGCAGTGTTTCCTCAGTCTTGATTAGAACTTTTGAAAAACAGAAAAGTACAATGAAATTATAGAAGGGACCTGAGAGAAATCACCCTGCAATCAATGAGTTAATTGTTTTAACTGCATGTCATTTCCTGCTCGGCTTACTGATTGATTTACCATGTGATTGGTCAGCTGTTAATCGAGCAGCTGTAAGTTTTGATTTGGTGAAATTTCACAATTGACTGATTGGCTGATCAAAGCTGTCATAATGAGAGCAGATCAGGGGCCGAGCCCACCTCTCTCTGGCTCTCTGTATCTCATGGCATTGAGGATGTTTCTCCTCTCCGTCTCCAGCTCTGATGCAGCCCGCTGACTCTGGGCCTGTTTGTCACGTGCACTCCTCAGCTGCTCTTCCAGCAGCCAGTGAACCATGCCCCCCGGCCGCACATACACTCCTACAGTAGAGTACAGCCCACATGTGTATGCAACAACATGCGTACATTGAGTCATTTATAAAAACACAAGCCAATATTTAAATGTTCTAATATATCTGGACTCCTATTGCTATTGCATTCACAGTCATTCAATCCATCACTTATTTTCATTTAAAGGTAAACTATAATGGATCTTAGCTAATGGAAAAAAAAAATCAAGAAAACTGACCTTTTCTCTGAGGTTTTTCTTCTTCATCAAGCTGGGGAGATGATTTAGATTTTGTCCTGTCAAACAAAATAAACTACCTGTTAGTGCCTGATTAAAAAAGAAAAGAAAGTAATCATACTCAGAGTAGCTCTTTTTATAGAAGCCACATATTTTACAACCATTTTTGTTAACGCTATGAAATACAAGTATTCTGAGTAGTATTTTGATATGTGAAATACCACAGTGAAAAATGATGTACTGATATTTTGTACTGAGAAATTGTTGTTGACAATATAACAAAGGAAAAGCATGATTCCCTGCTTCAAAGACATACAAGGATCTTAAATTATGTACCTGGTTTATATGTTTTCAGGTGAGTGACAAATTGTTCTTGTTTGTTAGAAACTGGTGTTGGTGTTTGGCAGGATTGTATGCTTATGAGACACTGTTTTGGCAGTTTCGTTGAGGAAAGAACAAACTGTGTTGCCAAGATAACTCCTGGTGCAGAGAATTTTACAAAGAACTCAGAGAATGTGGTCTTGGAGCTGAAAATGTGGGGAAGCTAATGTGAAAGGAGAATTTATTAATTTAGCAATCCAATACAAACGTTAACACTGGAATTCCCCCTATTTCCCCCTATTTTATACGCAGTATACAAACATTTAATAAATGGTTTATAACACACTATAATGTAGTTGTAAGCAGACATAAGGATATGTTTCGGTGCGTATTAAAGTGCAGTATTCGTCAGTAATTAATAACATCTCCTATTCTCCACTTATGGGTGCCCACAGGAAGGGAGTTGTAGTTGTGGGAAAATACGTTAATAAACACTTGCATCTGCAAACAACTACATTATAGTGTGTTATAAACTGTTCATCAATTGTTCATATACTGTACTATACATAAATACTAAATTGGGGAACTTAAAATAACGTGTTGCCAATATAACCTATTCAACTCATTTTCCTAAATACTATAATAAATTGTAATCACTGTAAGGCATTGTTGTTACATACAATTACTCATCAAAATAGGTTAGGAAGCAAGCAGGTGTTATTAGTGCCAATAGCCGATCAGCTCAATACAAACAAGAAGCATTATCTTTTAAGTATGACTGCAGATGCAGTTTGAGAAATGCAAACACAATCCCTCCTGTACTAACCTGTCTGTAAAGGACAGTGACGACTGGACATTGGCAAAGCCATGGGAGCCATCAGCCCTTTGGTGAAGGGTAGTGTGTAGGGAGAGGTGCGACGAGAGTTACGACACAATGGTGGAGCACAGCACATGCAAGCACATTAGTTGCACTTATGTTAATGCACAGACAACAAAGCAGGTTATGTTTTTCACTTCAATGTGTTATTATCAACATGATGGACAGATGAGGAAGATGTGTGAGTAAAGTGTGAGGGTAATAGGAGGAGCAGTGTCTCTACTGACCACTGCTGCTGCTGCTTGAAGGCTCTCTCCTGCTCTCTGCGCTGTTGCTCGGCAGCTTCCTGCCGCCTCCTCTCCTCCTTCCTCTCCTCCTCTCTCCTCCTCTGCCATCTCAGCTCTTCCTCCTCCCTCATCTTCCTCTCCTCCTCCTCCTCCTGCCTTTCTTTCCACTCTCTCTCCTCCTGGAGACGCTGCAGCTCCCGCTCCTCTTCCCTCTTCCTCCTCTCTTCCGCCTGCCTCTGGCGCTCCTGCTCCTCCGCCTGCTTCTGGTGCTCCTGCTCCTCCTTCCTCTTTCTCTCTTCCTCTTCCCACAGAGGAGAGGTGGGCTGGTTGACGGTAGAGAGGGACAAGAGTGGGCTGATGCTGTGTCTGATCACCTCCAGGCTCCCAGGCTGCCAGAGAGAAGGAAGCACAGAAAAGAGAAAGCATTTACCACAATTATGGCATTCAGTAATCTGACCTACAGGAGCAACTGCAACAACAGAGGAGAAACTCATGTCATCCCCTGAGGTGACAAACCAGCAAGTGTTTGGAAATTCCAATCAAAGGGGAGTTTTTGTTGCAAAACTATGAGCTGAAAAGACTCCTGTCATTGATGGGAAGCATAGCCCCACATGTTGTACGTTGTATGTGAATATCCACATGACTAGACATTGTTCTGCTCTCACTTTCCCCATCTTCTATGTAAAACAGACGTCTGCTTTAAAAGCCAGACATACCAGCTCCTAGGCACGTAACTGCTGCATAATTATATCAATTTCAATCAACAACGCTCTTTGGATACATTTAGATAATTTACTGCTATGAATCAGAAGTTATTGCCATCTTTAATTACCCTCCGGCTGTTCTAGGTATTAGGCCATAATTTATACAAATTAAAATGTTACCTCCTCTTGCTGTAGGCTCTCGGCAACCTCCTGCTGAGCCTTCATCCACTCCTCCTGCAACTTCTCCTGGTCGCGCTTATATTTTTCCTGGACGAAAAAGCAGGAAAAGCAGTCAAGAGGTCATCCAAATGAAATGACATGCATGCACATAGTCACACACAAGAAAACAAAAAGATCTTATTTGACCCCTCGCAAGCTGTGCGAGATGAAAGTAATGAAAGTTATTGATGATGCTTCGTGCACATTGTGTTTTTTAAAGACCATGGTCACATGTGGCTATAGGAGTGTCCCCCTGTAGCCAAGCGTTGGACACCGTCTGACGACATCAACTCCTCCCGGCGAGCATTGACAATATTGCACAGAATAGTGGGAAGAAAAAGTATTATATTCTAGCTGTATTATATTCCAAGCTCAACTACATGTTATCTAACCATCCTGAAAAGTTGATAAACCTAGAGAAGCTTGCCCAAGGCAGGAAGTCTCCCTGGCACATCATGAAATCAGGCCGTGTATCCAACAGGGAACAAAGACTGGAGGAGTAACAAGCTTTCCTGGCTACAGCGCTCTGCTTGGACACCTTTGATCTCCATCCAGAAATAGAACCTCAGAAAAATGTTTTGATAGGATTCTACTACAAGTTGGATACCCGACAGATACTTTACTTTTAGCTGCCAGAGCGCTCTGTAAAGGTTTCAGTTTGGAGCCTATTAGGAACAGTCGTTGATTGTGAGGACTTCCTTGGCTGTCATTCAAGCTCTGTGCCTCAACTCATTGTCAGCTATTTTAGATCAAATAGATTGTGATATTGCTTCATTTGTTATTTTCAGTTTTATTAATGGACTATACACCCAGTTCCCTGTGTGTTAGGTACACCTGGCTAAAACTAATGCAGCCTAATACAACAGTCCTGAAATAAATCCTACCTACGAAGGTTATAGTTTAGTTTTCATTGAAACTGATTCAGACGGGTTGTTCAGCTTCATGATTATTTTAGTGGGTATAGTTTTTGCTGTTGTAATTGTAATGGGTTTTACTGAGAGCTGTTACTTTTGTTACTTCTGTGATATATTGTCCGCTGTGTTTATAGCAATGAGTGCAGACCAAATATTAGAATATCGTTTATATTCAATACAAATTAGAATACGGTCCTAGTCTTAGAATACCAAAAAAGCATTATTGTAATGTAAATTTGTCTCACACAGATACACACAATATAAAAACAAAAGCAAAAACATACACATTGCATTACAGAAAACTTTGATGGCTATAATAGTATATATATAATAATTTGTTTTCTTATCTTCCTCCTTGAGTGTCCTTAATTCATTGTTTTGTGATTTATCTGAATTGTTGCTTTCTCAAGTTTAACACAACACAATCTAACAGCACCACAAAGAAAATCAGCACCTCTCTAGTACACTTAACAAAAACAGAACATTGTAACCTTCCTGAAGTTAGGATGTATTTCAGGGCTGATTTATCACCCTGCATTAGTTCTAGCTAGCTGTACCTAATAAACTGGCAACGGAATGCATACTGTGACATAACGTCACTGCTCCATGAGTGTGCCTTTTTGTACCTGTAGGAGGCGCTCCTGCTCCTTCTGCCATTTCTCTTGTCTTTTGCGCTCCTCCTCTGGGTCCCAGGACCAGCGGCTGGAAGAAGGAATGATTGAAGGAACAGGTATCTGCAGACAGAGAAGACAGACACGCCGTATGAGGCAACTGCATCACATCAGCCATCAACTGTATGACATCCCAACTGACTTTATGGTATTGTCAAGTCAAGTCATGTCAATTGTATCTACGCAGCTTGTCTCAGAGGGCTTTACAATTCGTACAACATACAACAACATTTTTCCTTAGACTCTTTTAGTCTCTTCATTTTACTTTTATAAAAATTCCCTAGCAATCATAGTTGAGTGATTGGGCCACTTTTTTTTTTGCTTAAGAAGCAGAGTGAACCAGTGTCTGAAGTGAACTAGTGTTTTATAATAATTGTGCCATCTGCTTTTAAAGATGTTGTCCTGCTATTATAGCAAACACCATAAAAGAGACAAAAACTGCCCTATATGCACTGATTATACTACTCACATCTGGCATTGCAGACTCTGATCCTCCTTGAAAAGAAAGAAAATCGTCCAGTCAATACTTCTGGCATGCACCGGCAGAGCAATAGAATATAAGTTAACCCTGAGGCCATATACTGCAGCAACACAAAGTTGACAGGCTTATTAAAGTGCCAATTCATCATTGAAAATGACATTTAAAACCACAAACAGTAATTGATGTTTTCAACAAGCCTTCAAGCAACAAAGGTTAAATTTCACCCACTATGACTTATTGATTCTCTCAATTCAAAATCATCCACTTGTTGACATTTACATTGGATACCAGCCCAGTAGTTCTGAATAGGAAAATCAATAAACTAATTGCGACAGGCTCAAACACACTGGAAGAAAGACACACACATATGAGCAGCATGCGTACTTAAGATGCACACAAGTACAGCGCAGCCAGTCTGAAAAGGCTAACATACGGTTCAATACATGCATGTCAACAGGAATTCTTTGAACTTCATGCGCAGCAAAGTGAAAAGTGTAACCATGTGTTAAACCTGGACACCACTCAAAAAAACACCACAAACACGGAGTCAAAGATTTGTATTTGTGGTTGGTACGCTGGCGTATTGTCTGACATGCTGTCCAGCCTTTGGAGCTTGAATGTGTTGCTTTTATACACAGAATGTTTTACGTTTTCTTTTCATTTTTCTTTTATGGGGTCTCTTCTTCAATACAATATGTTGTGACGTTTTGTGATAATGAACTGATGGTTTTTCACCTTCATCTTAAAAATAATTAAGCTAAGCAGAGTTTGTTTGGTTTGTGAGGAGACAATTCTCTAATTTGCCACAAAATATCACTAGACTCCCTTGCAAGGGTATAATATTTGGTTTGAGAAGTGTGTGTGTGTGGGGGGGACACAAAACAGTGGGGCCAAATCATTTTTTCTTCTATTTGAATCTCATTTCCCTGCATTTTTACATAAGTTTAGGGACTATGATGATACAAAATCCAGAAAATAGTTAAGTTGATTGTAATGATAAATTCTCAGAAAATATAGTTCTAAACAATGTATAAGAAAAAGATGTCTTACTATCTTTATTGTTAAAAATAAAGGCTGATCACTGAGACTTATGAATAAAATAATATTACGAATTTGGAAGTGGGGGGGACACAAATTTGATTTTGGGGGGGAGGGGGGACACATGTCCCCCATGTCCCCAGTGGAAAATTACGCCCTAGCTCCCTTGGTTTGAAAAGCATGTCAGTGTCCCAGAGTGTACCAAGCAAAGGTGAGGAGTTCACTGCACACTCAACCCTGTTTACCACAGAGGTAGACCAGCGCACTGACACTGGACCCTGAACCACCTGAAGGAGGGAAGAGGCACAGCACAAAGATTAAGCTCTGGCACCAAAGCCATGGAGGAATCTATTTTTATCCCGAGATTTAATCCCCGAAAAGCTCATAATCAATTGATAATAGGTTATTTATCAATTGAACATGAGGATGTGACTGATAAGAAACATGCAAAAATCCTTTGGGAATCTGAGGAATTCAGTGAGACAAAAGCACAGAGAACCCAGCCACCATATTACACAGAAGTCATTAATATTATTATGAAGACCCAACCCCGATTTGGCCCATGCTTTTTTATTTATTTATTTTTTTACCTTTTTCAAAAAACTCTGACCTCCGTTTTAAGTTTTTCAAAGATATGGGTTCTGACTCTACATGAGAAATGAAAAAAAGTATACAGTGAGGGACAGTCGAGGAGAGAAACATGTTTTACAAGGGAATATACCATCTTATAATACCAATACATGATTTACACAATTGTTGCTGAGGATGTGTGATAATCAATAATAATAATGTTTTGTTACACAACACAGTAAATGTCCATCAATATTATTCACAATAGTCCAGTGTTTGCAAAAATGTTTCTCCCAAAACTAAGTCTACAAGATGACACCCCTCCCCATCGGTGTGTTTTTGTGTTCATAGTCGTCAGGATCAATTCCATAACTTTCCTGATTGTGTGCTCTGCTCTTTACCTTTGCTCCTCATCATCACCGACTGTTCACGGAAACCTCCATTAACTCCGTTTGAAGCCACGTCCTGCAGGGAGACATAGCAGGGTGTCCATTCATTAAAGGGCCACAAGACAGAAATAAAACTTGATCAAACCTGAGTTCATTCTGGGTCACTTACGACAACTGGATGGGCGGGGGCCTCTTTGGACGGCAGCTTTTCCATGGAAGCGCGTGAGGTGAAATCCAGACTGGAGCTGACAGTGTTTTTGTCAGGGGAACCTAGAAGTATTGGATCCGTACTGGTCAGATTGATGGTCTTATGGCTTTTAAATGGCAGGGAAGGTTGATCTCTGTCCCAGTCTGCGTCCAGACAATGCAAGGGCAAAAAATAGGATGTGCGTTTGCACATGGAACCATGATTTCTGTGTGTGTGTGTGTATGTGTGTGCAGTAGTTGTGTATATGTAAAACCCAACATTTGACACAGAATTGTCTATTTACATAAAGCACACTATAAAAGAATGGGATAAGGTTGCTGTTGTGGTGTTATTATAGAGAGCAGCAGGGTGTGACAGAGAAACCTTCCCCAGCCATGCAGCCTATTAAAGCTTACATAAACCCACACAGTGTTTCTAAAAGGCTCACAACCACCGGGCTTCACTAAACTATTTTAACAGGTACTGTGTGTTAGTTCAAGTGAGCTACTCTGGGTAGTTTTGTTATCTTTGGAAGGTGACGCTGACGTAGTTGGCATAAGTAAGCCTGTTATACTAACACTGTGAAAACAGCACACTCAGAGGACCATGGACCCGAGCTGGGTTAGTTCCCCACAAGGAAAACACTGCATGGATACAGAGAGGAATGCTGATGAGACAGAAAAGTCAGAAAAAAGAAGAAACAAACAGTAGAAACATAAAAGGAAAAAGAAAAGAGAAAACTGCACACAGGAAAAAAATAGAAATAAGAACCACAGAGGTCAACACAATAACAGTCTTCCCTCGTCAGATGAGGGGAAAAAAAGTTACAGGTCCTTTACCGCTTGGCTGTCATGATATCATTCATGGATGATTTCACAATAGTTTACGGACCAATTTAAAGTGTCAAAACGGTTTAGCAACGCACGCAGCATAAGCAGCACTGTCAGTCCAGGAATGCAATCCTTAAAGTGGTTAAATTCAATCTCCAACAAACACACACTCTCAGACACACAGCGTTCAGGTGACTCACTGTTCTTGCCATGATGGCGTATATCCATAATCAGACTGCCATCCTGCAGAGCCTCCTCCATGCAGGACTTCCAGTCTGGGTAGTTCATTTCTGCCACCTGGTGCCCGTTTACCGTTAACACCTCGTCTCCGACCTGAAGCTGGCACATCTCTGCCGGGCTGCCTGCACGGGACAGAGGAACATGTCATTAGCAACAAAAAAAGTATACAAGTCTAGTCTACCAATGCAGGGACATGGTTGGTTATCACTCCTAAGAGCTATTATTCTTGCAGTGGTCCTTTTAGTTATATCACTGAAAGAAATTATCCTGATATGAGAACATATGGGATTGACTTCTAATTACAGTTTTCATTTACACCAGAATAATCCTCGCCACATACATTCCACAGTTGAATAATTTAACATTGTATCAACAACAAAAAACAAAAATTTCCCCTCAGCGTCTTTGTTACTTGTTACTTGCAAGAAATGTTTTCGTACGTTGGGAGTAAAAGATTCTTTCTCACAAATAAATAAAATTCTGTTTGTTTTTCTCTTTATTGTTTATCAGAATTGATGTTTAAGAAGGTGTGGAAACTCTGAATATTATGCTTCACTATAAAGAAGCCACAATAATGATCATCAAAGTTTTTTATACTAATACTTTAATATAAAATTACTTTTGATACTTAAGTTCAGTAAATATCAGATACTTTAAGACTTTTATTCTAGTAATATTCTAAAAGGTGACTTTAACTTCTACCAAAGTCATTTTCTGGTAAGATACTTGTACTCAAGTATTGCTTTCAAGTACTTTATACAATACTGCATTTTACAAACTTTAACTAACATCCTATTGAGACTATTGGTTGTTACCATTTGATTTTATGTCTCATTGCTCTGCATGGCTAATGCATGCATAATGTAGTAAACAGTACTGCTTATCTATGTCCTGTTGCTCCATACTGCTTTGCATGGCTGCATGTGCTGAACATCCAATGTACTGTTGCATGAATGTTTAGCTTCTTCCTGCTGCTTTGCATGATTTATGTCTTATGCATGGTGATGTTTGTGCTTTTGTTGTAATTTCTACAATTGTATTGGTTTTGCAACATATTGGAGGAGGGCAACATATTGGAGGAGTGCTGTTGAAAAATTGCCAGCTGGCTAAAACTGGCACATTTACAGAAATGGTGATTAATGCACATTCTCCTTATAAATATAGAAATTGAAATTGAAATTGTTTATTTAAGAGGATAACCCCTTGAGATGAAGCATCTCGTTTTTTGAAATGAAACTTTGACAGGGTTGACACGATCCATACCACGAGTGTTGCAACCAAAACTTACTGAAGCTGATGTGACAAAGCTAGAGTTCATGCACTGATGTCGGGTGTCAAAAGTACTAGTGAAACGTTACTAAATTACCAGAGATATGAAGGTGGAAAAATTTCAGTAGAAAAACAGAGGCTCAGGCCCGGCAAATCTGACCCAGATAGATGCTGCCCTACATAGGCCTGGCATCGCCACTGCAATGGACTCGAAAACCTGCTGACAACTATCCAGCAGTGCCTGGCTGTAAAACAGTGCCTGGGCACTGGTTTCCAACAATACCGCTGTACTGTATCTGTGAATACATCAGTCAACTTTAGTGAGAGTGAAATATGACCAATGCCTGTTTGGCTTTTTTAACCACTGGGAATGTTGGAGTTTAAGGTTGCCAGTTTAGCTGACAATCACACATTACATTTGAAGGTGAATACAGCTCTGCCAAAAAAAATCCCTTTCTTTAAAGGTATTTCTTTAAAATATCTTTTGCTGTTGTTACCTAGCTGGATGGACGTGATGCGAGCTCCTGTCGAGTCCCAGGCTGCCTGGAAGCCAAAGTCTCTGCTGCTGTTGGGCTTCTGGTTCAGGCTGATCCGCATCTCACAGTAGTTCTCCTAAAAAACCAAACACCAACACAAATTCACAACCACACAAAAAACAGCTTAGTGCAGACTCTGGAAATCCGCCTGTCGGGTTGTGTGTCTGTGTGCTTTGGCAAGAAAGCCTTGAATTAATCATTTATGGCTGTTGATTTAATGCCAACCTGTTGCTATTCTTTAATGTCTGCAGTGCAGCACTCTATTATTTGTAATCACCTTTACATAAGAAAATAGGTTGAAGCAAAAATGTGATTTAATGACGCATTTGGGTTCACTTAATATTTACCACAAAGCTAGAAATACATTCAGTTTCAGTCAAATTGTCAGCATTAAATAAAATCTGTGTAACAAACACACTTCAATATACAAGCTGATCAGTTTTACCAACAGAGGGTAACTTAAATACCTGGCTGGTTTCTTTGGCTGGAGCAGCACTGACTGGGGCTTCACTCTTGATCTGAGGAGGGACAGGTGAGACACTCTGAGTAGAGGTGATGCTCTTCGCTGTGGTCTTATCTTCTTTCTCCTCCTCCTCCTCCTCCTCCTCCTCGTCCTCGTCCTCACTGCTGTGGGCTGAGCTGGACTGAGAGCGAGTCTCGTCCTCAGAGGTCATGAACTGGTGATAGCGGCTCGGCACCGACGACTTCTTAGAAACAGTGGCGTCGCCGTTGACACGCTTCTGAGAGTCGTCCGTCTGTCCGGGGTGAATGCAGATTGTCAAAGAATGCAGACTTTAATACTTAAAAATGACATAATGTTAAATGAACTTGAACAACACAGATTTGTTGATTACAAAATAATACATTTAACTGTATAAGAGATCTTAGAATGGGGGGGGGAATCAACTGGGGAATATGTTGTCAACTCTTTAGTGTGAAACTGTTTCTAGAGTTCACAATCTTCTCCTGACAGACACTGGCTGATCTGATACAACTGTAGCAGTAATGAATGTGAGGGAGACTGAAAATAGCAGCTCTGGTACTTGAGTTAGCATTATAAAGACACCAGCTTCATGCATTATTCACACAGTAATCAAATCGGACTCTTGGGTAACAATGATGCACTCAAAACAAATAACATTGTACCTGACCAACATAGGCAAAGATTTCTTACTGCCAAACAAACACTGTCTCATCCTGCCCTCTACATGTAAGTCAACCCATTTGTTCTGCACTGGTAGTTTGTATTTAGTTGTAGAATTATCTAGTACTCACTGTAGCGGCTCGGGAAAGTGAGGTGAGGCGGGACGACTGGGTCCCAAAGGGCCTTGGTGCGATAACTGAGGTCAGACGTGCGCTATCGGATCTCTGGTAGCTCCTGGGAAGGGATGCGGAAACCCGAGACACCCCAGGAGGCTTGGGTTCCATTGAGCTGGGCTGTGGTTGTTGTTTGTACAAAGAACCAGAGGAGGGGGCCCTCACCTCAGTCTGTGTGCGCGACAATGAGGGCCTTGGCTCAGGCACCTTTTGCAGGGAGCTAGAAGAGGAGACAGTGGTTGTGGTCTCCTCTGTCTTGACTGTGCCGGTGCGCTCTGAGACTGGACTCCTCTGTAAAGGTGCTGCTGCTGCTGCTGCTGCTGCTGGAGAGTGGGAGCTGTGGAAAAAGCTGCGGCTGGTGGGAGTGATGGTGGAAGTGATGGTGGCTGTGGCGTCGTTGCCTGCAGGACTGTCCACAATGTCAACTTCAATTGAGGTGGGAGGGGAAGCGGCCCTGCCAGTCGCTGGGGAGGCAGCAGGGGGTTCGGCCTCTTTCCGAGAAGGCTCAAGGGGTTCAGAGGAATAGTAAGGAGTGTCAATAGTGTAGCTCCTGGCAGGAAAGGTCCGGGTACGTGGGGCAATGACAGGTGTATCAAATACGTCTTCGTCGTCCAGGTAAGACAGAGATGCGAGACGACCGCCAATGCTGTTCTTTCCTTTATTTTCTCTGTGGACCGGACAAAGGAAGAGAATGGGGATTGGATAAAGAGTTAAATAGGATCAAAAAAGTGGACAGTGATGGGTGAAATTAAAGATGAGGATGGAAAGGATTGCAATTTAGGGGACATGAAGGGGAGTGAGTGACAGGGAGGAAAATAGAAAGAAAAGCACAGGTTGAAAAGAGGAGGATAGAGAGAGGTGGGGCGAAAAAGGGGAGGCAGGTTGTACGCCATGATTAGATTACACTTTCACACTGACTGAAGCCACAATTACAGTCTACTCATTCACTCCTGCACAAATAATCCCCTTGTCTTTGTGTTTAATACCGCAAAATGTCTCATACACACCATTTCTTCTATTAACTTAGCAAAGAATCCCCCTCCGAGGGTAAAAAAGGTGTAAAAGAGGAACAAGATCAGTGTCTGTTGCTTTTAGGCAAAAACCAGGATCAGAAAATAAAAATAGAAATTTTATAACATTAAATCTACCAATAACATAATGCATTATCCCTGCACTATCCAAAGTACCTGATCAGGTACGTTAATTCTTACCTCTCCTCTTGCATCTCCTTGAAGGTCTTGGACCTTCTGCCGCTGTATGTGATCTCCTCTATCTTCTCCCGTTCCTCTTTCTTCTTCACTATATCAGAGTTGACACTCCTGCGCCGGTTTTTCCATTTGCTCAGGTCCTGCAGCAAAAGTAAGCCCAGATCACCTGATGCACCATTTTGTAACAATTCAGCTCAGATCTAGATAAAACAGACTGGTTGTGTTGCATGGCTGGCTGTACGGCTGAAGGGAGTGAAGGTGGGAAGGAGAGAGAAAGACAAAAAAACAGAAAGGGCTACATTTGAAGGTGTTCTATTTGTGTGCTTTAGGCTCCTCCCGGCTCATTCCCCTGTGTATTGGGGACTGAGTGACCTAAATGCTGCTTTAAGACTCCATTATTTTGCCATGACACCAATCAGACTGCTGACAGACACACCACTGTCACAGAAAGTCATAAAATGTGGATAGCATTTTATTACTTTTGGATTTACCTACCCAAGAATGAGCACCTGTGATGGATCACTGGTGTTTAAAAATGGGAGCACCACTGCACTTTGGAAATTATTTTCCAGGAATAACTTGCACCCTCAAGTCAACTTTACATGGATTAATCTAGTTAATTTTCATTCCAGGGTCTCTATCTTACATCATCTGTCTATATTGCACCATGACACATTCATTATATTATTAGTATTTACAGGATATGGCGTTTCTTGCAACAGACACTGATTTGGAAATGAGGACAGTCCATTGCCAGAGGGCAGCGCTGCACCAATCAGTGTCTGCCTCTGTCTGTGGCTTCTATCTAAACAGCTCTCTTTTCACCCTGTGGCCACAGACTGCACCATAACACCTGCTCTCCTGATTGCCGCACTGATCCTTTAGATCATGTGCTCACCTTTCACTTCTGGGTTGGGAACAAAACTTCTCTCTGCCAAAGTCAGCTTGTCTTGATTTTTATAACAACAATGGTGGTAAGCATACAGATACCCTCCAGCGTTAGCGTGCAGTTGCCATAAATAAATTGTACTCACATCCTGCCACTTATCCTCAGTTGACTTTATCCGCTCACGATACTTCTGCAGCTCTTCGAAGCGAACCTGCTGGATGACGGTGGGGTCAACCTGGATATCGCTTGTTGATTTACTCCTGTGGAAAGAAAGAGTTTAAAAAGTATTTTTAAAAAAGACCCTGGGCATCAGTGTGGAGGGGACGTTTAGTTTGCATATCCTGGCAGAAGCTTTACACAAGGTAAAAAAATAAGTTACCAACCATGAATAAACTGTAGAAAAATACACCATGAAAAATTAAAATAGTCAAAATAACTTCCACCATGTATATGTTTGGATGCAGATACTGAAAATAAGCTGGACTAGACCTTTAACCTGTAACCAAGTGTTAGTTTGCAAACACAGCACACGGGTCAACTGCAGAAAACTGAGTGATGTAAGCTCAGTGGGTTAGTAAAATGAATCACAGCACTCACCGTCATGCAAAAGACCAAAGTCACTCACAGCCTTCAGAAAAATGCACTTAGTTTCCACTTACCTGTTAAGATTTACATGTATCTCACATTGCTATTAGGGTGCTCAGACTAGTGCACAGTCATTTAACCCTCACAGGGACACACTACTGTTTAGGTAGATGACCCAGCATATTGCTTTGTCATTAGATCCCCCCCCCGCCCCACCGTAAACTTGGCCCTGTGCCATACAATACACTGTGTTGTGTGTCAGCATTTAGCAGCTAGTGAGTGAGAACAGCAGCACAAAAGCAGGGAGCAGCGAGGTGTGACTGTAAGAGGCCAGAGCAAATGCAAACGTGCCACATTCCTGGGAACCCGCATCAACTCACCCGTCGATACTCTCTTGCATTTGCTGTTGTCTAGGAAACCGAAGAGAACCACACACAACAAAGTCACATTACTGCAGAAGAGCCTTGAGTGTGAGAGCGGTCCGGTCAAAAGCTTGAGGCCAATTAGTGGCTCTCAGACCAGCTCATCCCCAGCTGGTGGGCGCTGTAAACCTAGCTAAAACCTGATGCTGCTGATTTGTAATTTATACACTGAAGAGATTAGAGTTCAAGGTGTGTATATAGTGGGCTTACAGCACAGTATCACCATTCCTTTCCCTGACATTTGTATGTGGAGGTGTGTAGACATTTATGTTTCTCTAAACAATGCAGCCTTTCTGGAGACTCCAGCATGATGTCACTGGAAACATGGCTTTACATATGGAAGTGAAGTAAATCCAGATGGCCTTGACTTAGGTTAAATGGTTGCTTTGTGAGTGCTTGTGTGTGTGTCAGTTCATGTGCAAACACTGAAGTGCAGATTTGTGTTCAGGTTACTATGGAGTCCACAGGTCACATCTTCTTTCAGAGCCATGGGGAATTTCTATGGGCTTTCATTTCTGCTCAACAGACAAGACTACATTTAATTGCCCTGCTTGGTGCTGTCAGTGTGTTCAGGACGTTATGTTTGGCTATAACTCAGGCTTGAACCTTTCCACACGCTTGTGCTGCTGGACTTTGAGCTTTACATGTCAGTGTGAAGTTCCCTCTGCTGAGAAAAACAGCATTGAACTCTGGTAAGATCCGTGTTGCTGTAGATGTTAGGTGAGGTCAAGAAATGGCTAATTCAATGCATTAATTGCATCACAAAATCATGAAGTCTACTATTTTCTTTATTAAGTTGCATATTTTTCCATTCACAGGCAAACTCGGTCAGATAGGAAAACAATAACTAAAATGCAGAATTTGGGTCTGTTTAACAGTGCTAATGATGTACCAAACAATTTGGTTAATGATGTTGGAGATTTGTGTCATTTTGTTCAAAAATCACACTTCAGGAACACAGTAGCAGTAGGTTCTCTCTCGCCATCCACTCAGCATGTACATACCAAATGTTGCTCAGGTAAAATCAACCATATTGCCATCATGTAGAAAACCATAAACAACAGCCCTATGATGACAATGTCTTAGGGACTTTCACTACGGTTTCTTTCCATTTTGAGGTAACAACAAACATTTAAAACAGGAAAAAGTTCTGAGCTGTTGCTGCCCCTTCATTGCGGTTTGTGTGACTGACGCAGTGAATGCTGAAGGCACCTATTAGTTTTCATAAAGAAGACCTTAAATAAATAGAACCTATGACTGTGATGGCTTTTAGACCAAGCATTTACAAGTTGGATAAACATGCAGTCTAGACCACTTTACCATCTGAATATAAATATTCCAAGACTAAAATGGCACTAATAAGTTTTCACAGTCTAAAAAGAAAGAATACTAACAGGCACTGTTACAGCAATGTTTTTACAACTTCAGAGCAGCCAGCCTCTCCACCATTAGCCTCTTTTTATATCTTAACTGACTGGCTTCCCTGATAGCCTGCCATCTCTGCAGGTCACCTTCGCTGCAAGAAGAAGGTACTGAGGGCGTCATCTGACTGGCTGATGGGCCTTTCATGGAGCTCTGGCTCTGATCGGAGCAAACTCCAAGTTTCCGAACAAGCATGTCATCTGTTTTAGGATGTGTCTCGTTCTGAACCTGATTCTGTCTGTCTGCTGCCGTCTCCTTGGTCAGAGGACATGGGGGGCACAGGAGTCTGGCCTTGAGATCAGGAGGCAGAGCCCACGGCTCTGGGATGGGCATAGGGGCATAGTTGTCAGGCGCTCCTGAGAGAGGCCGCTGTTGCTGAGCTTGCTGGGTTTTCTCCTTACGATAAACCACATCGTCCTGCTCGATATCAGGGAAATCAATCTCATCGGTGCTGACACAGCTGTGTCGCTGGGTGATGATGTTGAGTTGCGGCTCAGACGTGTAGAGACGACGCTTGGCGGACAGCTGAGTCTTCATCATAGCCAAGTCTGGGTTGGACTGGAAGGCAAGGGTTCGCCTAGTAAACATGTCATCATTCTCCAAGTCAGGGGAAATGCTCTCATAATCAAAGGGGTCTGGGGGCTCCCGGGGGTCTTGGCGCCCGAGGAGGGGCCACCTCTCACATTTGACCAGTCTGGGACCCGAGGCGGGGTCCACTGGGGCAAACACCAGAGGGGGGTTCTCTAACAGAGGGGGCTGTATCTTGGGGAGCTGTGGGAGAGTGTGTGCTTGAATATGAGGACTGCAGGGTGGGCAAAAGGAGAGAAAAGGACAGAGGTGATGAGTGCATGCATGTGAACTGGATCAAAGAGCAAGAAAAGGAGGAAGAGATACATCAAGCAGCCATAGTGGTGATATTTGATTCAAACAGAAGTTGATCAAATCGGGATTTTTACAATCACTCTGCTATGAAATAAAACTGCGATGCTAGTTGCTATAAAAAAAGTTACGTCTTCACTAGAATAGACTGTAATAATAATAATAATAGGATAATGCTGAGACACAGTCTATTTTCTACTAAGGTCAGTTCAAGCAAACTGCTCTATAAAGCGTGCTAGGGCAACGTCCAGTAGCTTCATAGTGTATTTTATTATTAGTACATTAGAAAGCAGATCATCAGAAACTCATCCCCAACAGGAGCCAATTTATATTTCTCTATAAAATCTGGATGCTCTAAATCATTCCTTCATTGTCACAATCATGCAGCTGTATCAACCTTTTCCCCACAACAAGGGTGGTGTGAGCTGAGGCCTTGTGTGTGTGGGAGTGAGAGGGAGAGGGGCCAGAGGGAGAGGGGGCAGAGGAGAGCCAAGGACTGATGTCACAGTCTGAATCATCTGACGAAGAGCCCGACTTCTTATAGCTACAGCCGAGGACAGCAGGGTGGACGGAGGAAAATGGACAGAAACAGAGAGGGGGTAAAAGGGAGGTTAAAGATGGCAGGGAATGGCAGGGAAAGAGAAAGAAAAGTAAGTAGGAGGAATACATACAGAAAATTCAGTGAATGACAGAACACCAAATTCTGAATCGTAGGAAGGTTAAATTGGCATGCAATATTTCTTTTTAAATATGTCAAAATCCAATGTGTCAGGTAGAAAAGAAGGAAAATATTGTGCGAGAAGCAGGGAATAAATTATATCCATGATATTGCTACTCTGTAAAATATGCAATACAGTAATTTAAAGTATGTATATATATGAGAGAATTCCACATTATGCTGGATTTGAATGCCCTCACACACCTGACGCCCTGCATCTTCTTGTACCAGGGTCTCCTCTGGGAGCCCAGTTTGATCTTCTGTATGTGAACGTCTTCTTCGGGCGTCCAGAACTTTGGTAAGAACTTGTCATAAGATACTTTGGCAACCGGCTGGGGTTTGACGCCCATCTTGCGGGAGTAGAGATCATCTTGAATGGGGTCGGCATAGCCCACGTCATCGTCCTCATCCTCAGAGTCATCGCATATCTCCCTGAACAGGCTGTCCGTGGACACAGGGCGGCGGTGGTCCATCCTCACAGCGCCCTGCTGGACGGGCTTCGTTTCCCCGCTGTTGATGCCGCTGCTGCTCAAGAGAGACAGCCAATCACACGTGTAAACATTTCTTTTCAGCAGCAGCACAGCACGCCAGTCATGCAAAGAGGAGCGCATTCCTCGAGCACAACAACCTCAAATGAGATGACGCAAGGATTAGCAAACCAATGCAAGCTCAAAACCAAACTGCAAAAGGAGGCAAAGATTGATTTGAGACGTTATGAACTCAAATCACTCCTCCAAGCTCATACAATTCAGAAGGCGCAAAAAAAAACAGAAACCAACAAAGTGAAGACTATAGAGCACTGTTACAGTAAAAGGCAGCATACTACAACCAAGGATGTTGCTCATGGTTACAATTAACCATGCAAACTGAGGGTCAGAGAAGCGTTCTAGTTTGATCTCATCAGGCAGGCACATCAAAGTCACACTGTTGCTTCATGTTCTCTGACCTGAGGCAGGTCACATTCTGCTGAGGGGCAACACTGGGAGTCATTGTGACCTTAGGCCAGGGGCCCCCGCTACCCCGAGACGCCCTTCCTGCTGCCAGGGGACTGATGGGCACGGCAAAGTTGGTGAGAGGAGCTGGGGAGGGGCTGTGGAAGCGTCTGCTGGCCAGGTCATCCAGAACGAGGTCAGGGTCCGGTCGGTCTGCGTCCGAATCGCTGCCACTTTCATACTCAAAGGCCCACTGTAGATGAGCCTCAGGCAAGGCACTCTGGGATACTCGACTGTTGTCACAGCAGTCAGAGGAAAGCCTTGTTTTGCTGAAGTCGTTCAGTCATTAAATGAAACACAACACGAGTACAGACCACCATGGACCATTCGCAGACAACACAACAAGCATCACAAACACCAACATGATGGGAGAGGAGACAATGTAAACTTCAGGCATTTGAAGCACAAACCAAGGATTTGGGTATGAACACAGCGCTTCTAGATCACTTTGTGTTATGTTGCTTTTAAGAAAAAAAAAAGAATAAAATGAATTAACTGAAGCGAGAAACAGCACCTTCAAACAGATCAAAGTGTTTCCTGTTGAGTGTAACCGTACCTGGTGAGTGTGCCTTCATCCTCTGTGTAAATGGGGTTGGCCCAGCTGCGCCGGCTGTCCTCATTGCGTTCGGCCCGTTTCTTCCTTAGTGGAGCAGGCACGTAGCCTGAGGCTTTGTCTTTAGTGGGCAGAAACTGGTTAAACTGGGCGGTGGCCTTGGGTGTGATGATTACTGACCGTCGGTAACTCAGACTGTCCTTGTTGTCAGCCATCCTGAAGACAGAGTCTGCCTCAGTGTCACTGCAACAACCTGGAGCATAGACAGAACAGTGGGGGGGGAGAGGGTGGGGGCAAAGAGGTGTAAAAAAGATTATGGTAAATAAAGAAAGTCGGAGAAGAACTAAGAAACATGGGAGGTCTGATAAGGGAAATGAAGAAGCAAAAAGAATAAACTGGGTGAGAGGAAAGAAAAGAGTGAGGGGAGTGTGTTGTGTGTTCTGGCGTGACTTTGAAGGAGTAACAGAGGGGTGCCGGGTGGGGAACGGAGGCCCCTTCATTTACAAGCCGGTGTGGACGGCTGTGGAATGTCTCACTGCCCTTTCCTACAGGGGGGAGACCACTCTGAGATCACTGACCAGCACCCCCCTCTTAAAGCATACTACACTTTAGTCAACAAGATCACAGACGGGCTTTAGCATTGATATATAAAATCTCCCTTCTTTGGGGACTTTTCACTGAAAATATTCACTTACAAAAGCATACCACTAGATGGCAATAATTGTTTTCACAAATGGGAGGCAACATTCTGGCTCTGATGCAGCATATCTTCCCTATTCACAAATATTTGAAGTTCTAGACTAGACGGATAAACTTGATTTGAAATTGAATTGGAAAAGTCGGAACTCTTTAATGGCAATCTACAGCTAGGGTGTGGCGGGGGATAACACAAAAAACAATCACAAAAATAAAAGAAAACATCCTCTGACCTCTTAAAGGCCATAAAGGAAGCTTTAGAAGGTTAAAAATGTTAATGTTTGTGTATAGATGCAAATGACATGACGTCTCCTACCCTCGCTGCTTCCTTTAAGAGTGGTTTCAGATGAGATGCTCTGGGGTCGGGAGCCCAAAGAGTCCAAGCTGTCAAGGGAGTTGTCTCTCCTGTGTCCTCCTCCTCCTCCTCCTCCTCCTCCTCCTCCTCCTTCTCTCAGATGGAAGAGCTCCTCTCGCTCCGAGTACCAGCTATCTCCAAAACCGCTGTCTCTGACGTTGCTGCCTTTCTGACTGGACGATTCCTGCAGAGCCTTTCATACACACAAACACACACAGTCAGATAATAGGATGCCAATTAAAATATTTAGCTCCACTGTGTGTGTGGTGCACGGGAGATCTCCCGGGTAGAATGTGAAGTCTGTACTGTCTGGCCTTTCATTCTTGCAGACTCAGTTAAACATACACTCCTATACGGTCTGTAAGGGGCAATACATGATGTAATGTAAACAAAATAACCCTTACTGTTTTGACTACCATCTCTGTCAAAACAAACAGTGCTATCTACGATGTACCATTGATGACTGTTTACTGCATGAAGACATGTAAACACATAAGCAAGCCCTGGAGCCACTTCAACCAGCGTGGCTACAAACAAGCAAAAACTTGTCAGCCACTTTAAAAAGAAAATTATTTTCATCTGTAATCCACTAAATCCTACTAAACAATACAAGTCCACAAACTAAACCCAACCTAATCCCACGCCAGTGAACTTGGATTATCATAGCTAAACGTACAAGATGCATGGTAACCAAATGCTATTACTGAAAATCCCTGTAGTCGGTTGAGTTATAGGACTAGGCACACCGCCACCTATAAATCTATGTGAAAGCAAAGTGCCAAATTTAACACCAGAACGAGCAAGGGAGGGGAAACGGGCTTCTTCCAAAAAAGAAGCAACTTTTACATGCAAACTATGCCATCTGCGTGTCGTGCTGTAAACAAGATTAAAATAGCCAAGTCAAGGCATCAGGTCATTTATGATTAACGTAACTTTGGTTTTAGTGGCCAGTAATCTGAAGCCCCTTGGCCTTTAACAGTCATTCTTCCGCACATAGTCTACATACCAGGGAGGATACAGAAATGTTCCTGGCAGCGGGTTTAAAAGAGGATTTCATTCATGCTATTTCTGCATTTTCACAAGAAAATTAAGCTTTTGTTTCACGATGATACAGATAAGACAGCTCAGAGTGCACAATGGGATAATGATCACCAGTTTTACCTTGTATAGCGCTGTTCCTAATAAGCCCTCAAATGCCTTAAAATTCAGGTAAGGTCCATCGTAGAAACGTTCACACTGAGCTCTTCTACCAAGCCAGTAAATGGTGATTAGTACCTGGAGAGAAGAAAACAAATAGGTTATTACACAAACCATACATGTGGAATATATGTGGGAATTAATAATTAGAATACATCAGATTATAGCTATAGCTTTACCCTAGCTGATAAATGTTTTGTGCAGTGTTAAAGCCGGTGATTGTTATGATAGTTGCAACACTGACACAAGGTGATATCACCCGATGCCCTGCTCTGGTTTCCAGGCTCATCCAGAATACTCTGTTGCTGTTTGTGTGTGCATTATCAGGCTGGGCAGGTAAATGTGCTGCACTAAAGCAAACAATCATCGCTACATCAACGATGCTGCTCCCCTATTACACAACACGATTCAAACTGACATGTCAGCTCTTTGGTTTTATACCATGTGGCCGGATGCAGGAAAATAATGTAGGACGATCAAACATAATTAAGCCAAGTTGAGTAAATACTCTGCTTCCACTTGTACTTGATAATCAAAATCAAAATGTATGACTAATATTAAATCTATGGGACAAACATTCCCTCAAAAATAGCAATTTAAACATATACATCTCCTACTATTAGGCAAGAACTTAAAATATATGCCAAAGTTTGTCTTGGATTAATGTAAGGATGAACTAATTGATTTTGTGTTATATGTTTAGTGTCTGTCTGTATGATGTAGATCCATAAATAAATCAAATTTAAACAAACCTAAAAATGTGTATAGAGGTGTCCAGGTTTAAGATGCTGACATATAATTGCAATCTTCTTGGTTAGTGTCTGGCTGTGGACCCTGTGGCTGTGCCTGTCATCATCCCCCATCTCTCTCCCTTTATTTCCCGTCAGAAAAATGCCACCAAAAAGCGAGTGTAAGCAATAAAGCATGTTATGTTATGTAACCATCACATACTATTTTGTTGTTTTATCACTAAAAGTTACACATTGCATTAAATGTCATCTTAACAACGGTACCACATAATTACGGGACTATATGGTATTAAACTGTAAAATTAAAAGAGTAGCATTGGTGGATTCAGCCGAACTAAAGATATCATATTCATATTTGAAATTCTTCTTCCTTGTCAAAACCTGGCGCCTACATTACCCACAATGCAACTTGACCACTGAAAGTTTGGTTGGAGATTTGAGTGTGTGTATGCTAGAAGTGGCTAATGTGGCCTCAAGCAGAGATGAGGAGCTACAGAGGTCTGATAAGAACACTACTTTCTAACTTCACACACCAAGATTTTTTTTTTTTTATCCCTGAGTTAAATGACATCACTTGAGGCAATTTCTCAGATATTGTACAGAACTTTATCATTTATTTCCCACATGTCTGTAGTACTCGCCAACACCTGTAAAAAGACTTTGATGTGTAAAATCTGAGTTCTCCTTTAAGGGATTATATTCTTCAATGATACCTGAACAGGACCACAACTAAATTAATGTTTTATTATTGCTGAATGACAACAGTCAACAGGTCAAGATCTCAGAAAAAAAACATTGCTTTTATTTTTCCACTCACATTTTTCAGCCTCCTGTTGGTCTCTTGATGCCTGTGAGAGAAAGAGCAGAAAACAGAGGTGTATGTGTGAGAGAAAATGACAATAAAAGAACAGAGGGCATGCTTGTTGGGTCTCTGTGTTGGGCAGTGAAAGAGCTGGAAAGTGAGAGCACAATCCAGACTACTGCCAGCCCTTCACTCACTCTTACACAGCAACACAAAGGCTGAGAGAAAAACAAACACACATTTCTGGAAAAATATTTGTAAGCCATAAAGTAAAGTGTTCTACGTGTGTGTGTGTCTGTCTATTTTTACACTAATCACACAACCAAGCAGCTGTAAAAACATCTAGTTAACGTTTATGTGCACATAAGGGGTTTTTGTTTCTGATTTCAGATAATGATAAACTATTAACTGATTATTTGACATCTGAATATCAAACAGGGTTCTACTGTTTGGGCAACAAAGCCCCACACAAGCTACCCAGATCATACAGAATTGTAGTCATATTTCTGTGGTTTGACAGTTTGACCTGGCAGTCAGTAGATCACTTTCACAGGATTTCAGCTCATGTCATACTCCTGTGAAACCAAACAAAACTCAGTGTCAACCTTTTTTATTATGTAAATGATGTACCTGTCACCTAATGTGACTAAAGTATCTATTTAGAGAGGTCAATAAAGAGATAAAAACAGCTATAGTACATACATTAATCATAACAGTGACAGAGGAAGATATACAGTACGGTCGGCTTCACATCTCATGTGCATGCTACACATTCCTGCTATCATGTGGTAATGCAATAGTCACACATGCCTATCTACCCATGAGCACTTGGATTTCTTACATGTTCGGGTTCATATAGGTTACTTGGTTTAGGGTGAGGAAACAAAGCAAGGATGTATAATTAAACACATCATTTAAATTCTTTAAAATCAGGGGACAAAGGAAACAGAGACATGAGCACTGACTGTCCAATATAGCATTCAGTGGTACACATACTGTAATTAAGTACAAATGTGAATCTGTTGCTTTACATTTCTACTTCACTGCATTTCACTACATTACATTTATCTGACAGCTATAGTTACTTGTCAGATTAAGATTTTACATAAAAAAATTGGATTTTATTATAAAACACATGAACTGTTAAAGATTAAACCAGTGGGATGGGAAGAAGATCAACTTTCTCAACAGTATGCGTCATGTTACAGAGGCCAACAGTGAAAACTGAAATGGACGGTTGCCAATTTGGCATATTGCAAATTTATAGGCCCAATAAAAGAGGCGGGAGAAAATAATCCCATCTCTTGTGTGGCTTGGAACACAGTTACAAAATCTAAGATTACAGCAGTGGTAGCCAGATTCAGAAAAAAAGTAGCTGTATACCAAAACTGCCACCATACTGCTTCTCATAATGCTTATTTATGGCTAGTGGTAAAAGCTGAACTGAAGGGAAATATATTAAAGGGCTATATTCAGGCCTCCAGAGCCTCAGGACTGTTCAGCAAAATCAGATGAGTGCTCATGTGGTTAGCACAATCATCAACGTCATCAGAGTCTGAAACACACTAGTTCTGCACAGAGGCTAGGAATAGCTTCTCTGAGGAATTTTATGAACACTCCATTCCGTTCAAATGTGACAATAAATTCAATACATACCATGTCAAACAGATGACATTAGGATAAAGTGTTGTCTTTTAGAGTGGAAATCTTTTGTTAGGTTTGGTTCTTATGTTACAGGTAAAATAAATGGTCTGGTTTACGAGATAAAACAGGACACATCAGGGTCTTTAAAGCGGCTGACCCCTATCAGACAATGTATACGTGCTATACAGTAAGTACATAGTCCTCTGACAGGAAACCCTCCGGCTTGACAAATTAACAGGACGCTCTCATTACTTCCACCAGCTAGCCATTTCAGCCATAAGCCTCAATCTCTGCATGCTTACAGAGACTTTCACATCACCACTCTCTTGCCGAGGTCGAAGGGTGAGAGACATCATTCTTCTTTTCACTTCCAGGGGAAATGCAAAGATAGAAGAGGCGATGACTTGAAAGTTAGCCACTCACTGTGGGGCTAATCATCAACCACGCAGTGCAACACAGGTGGACAACTGCTACATGATCAATCAACATTAGTTGCACAAATTATAGATGCAACGATTATTTGAGACTACTCAAACCCATATTTATATAATAACTTAACAGGTGTCTATTTTATATATTTTTAATGAACCTGATTGACTTCTATCTTGTCAAACTGTGACAGTATTGCGTGACACTATTGTACCGAAACATGCAATTTATTTCATTTGACTTGAAGGAGTTGAAGAATACAAACCAGAGACACAAAGAAACACATACAACTGAGGAACCCATGAGCCACTACTCAAATATTAGACAAATAAGAACGACTACTTAAAAGTCCATGATCTTTCCAATTCAGTTAATCACTTACCTGTCCTGCAAAACGAGGCAAAATTATGTCTCAATCTCTAGCAAGACAAACATATACAGGTGAAAACTGTTCATGGAACAAACTGAGACCACAGGATGTGTCTCAATCCATGTACAGCCTCAAATTAGATCAAGGCAGCTCTGCTTATTTGAGACATCCAACCAAAAGACAACCAAAAGACAAAAAAACCCAGTACCATAGTCTTAAATAAATGGGTGTGTATGTGTGATCAGGAGCATACCTCTGCAATGAAGATCACTTGCTCTGCAGCATTCAACAACACCACATATGTCATCCTTCATCTATGTTCTTTCATTATAATGAAATTCTTTGCATTTAAAGACACACCCAACCACTCTCGTGCATCAGGAGTCCTGAGAAATGTAGACACAAGGCGAGTTTGAATAGAGAAATCAGCTGTGGGTTAGACAGTGTCGGGCATCATTGTGGCGTAGTTATCGGACACACTGCAGCCTCTGTGAGCGAGGCAACAGGGTGAGGCTGGCATTTCTCTCTCCAAGTCAACTACGTAGCACAAATATAACCCTTGTATTGGCCAGGGCCGTGTCCATGGTGTAGAAACTTTATTGTCCTGCCACCATCATCGCTCGTTTGGTTTCACAATCTGCCCACAGTTCACACAATACTGCTACAAGTGACGGCAGTGCCATATATAACACCAAGAAACCAGAACGTGCAGTGCCAGCTCCCTTGAACCACACCCGGAATACTAACACACAGGGCACTTTTTTGCCCTTCTTCACTCAGGAACATTTAGACTTTGCCACAGTGAGTATTAAACTAATAGCAGTACACACACGGCATGAGGTTCAATGTAAGTTGGTGTTGAATAAATTCTGATAACAGGCTCTGTAGTCAGTCACCATTTGTCTGGGAAACAGCACATTCCTTCAGGTAGTTCAAACATTTGGTTTGATCTAGAGCCAGGGATGCCATTGCATAATCCAAATCATGTCACCCCACACAACCACTCCTCTATTTATTGTTTAAAAAGGGTAATTGACATTCCGCAAAGGACAACGTATTTTGATGTACCTGCTGATCCAGTGCAGTTTCCTTTTTTTCGGTTTGGTGAGCAGTCAACTCTTGTCAATAATTTGCTTAATCAAACGGCGGCGACAAGTGAGACTTTGGACTCCTCTCAGTGGGGGATTTGTTCTTTCAGTTACTGGAGGTCACGGAGCAAAAGCTAGACTCATAGCCATATGTTTTACACTCGCTAAAAAATAAAGCTGAAGATTCAGGACATCATTGTGGGTTCAGTTGGTTTAACGTTGTCATTTGATACATTGCTATTATAAAAAACATTAATTATAGCCACACAAGTATCAAAAGTAGATTATGCATAGAGGTACATTGCAGAGTATTATGTATATATGTTATATATGAACATATATACTGTATATTACGTTATTTGATTATTATTATTGATGTTAACATGTAAACAGAAGTTTAATGTCCGATTTAGGGGACGGTAATTATACCTCCTTAATCTATAACAGTGAATCACTTTTTTTTTATCAGTAAAATGATATTGACAAAGTAACTAGTATCTATAGCTGTCAAATAAATGTGTAAGTGTAGTAAAAGTACAATATTTCCTTCTTAGATATAGTGTATAAAGTGGCGAAAAAAGGATATTTTAACGTTCAGTGCAAATACATCTGCATCTGAGTTTTACAACATCTACAGTATATGAGATCAGATATGCTGTAATTCCTCTTAGACTTACTATGATATACAGTAGGTATAAGGGGGGTAAACAACAATAAGCTGAATAGGCATGGGAGTCCCTCAGCAATTACAGTCTATCAGCACAGTGTGTAATGTTACAGTATAATGACTGTGCATTCTTGGTTCCACACACTGCAATGTCCACCTTCTAAGGCAGATATCCTGTTTAAGTATGTCTATGACACATGGCACTTGTTAAAACATTCAAAGAGGTCAAGAGAACAGTAATCAGCTGAAATTTTTGATCATTAGGGAAATCCTGGCATGTTCTAGCTTTTTTTATTTATGTCAACTCAAGAGTTGTGGTCCTCGTCCAGCCTTGACTCCATGCTGCTGATTTTCCAAATGGCAGCTAAGGGTCTAAAGGAAGTGCTTGAAGTTAAAGAGAGCACTTTCAGATGCCATGATCCATCTGAAGCACTCTAATGCCCTTAGCCCTCATTTCCTGGGCAGCTGTTAGAAACGGACAGAGTTGGTCTAAAGTAGCCACTGAATCATATCCTCCAATGAATCAGATTCAGTCTGGTCAGTATTACACCTCTGGGTGTGTGCACTTGGTTATAGTTCAACAACACGTGGATGACGTCCTCCAGAACACATCACTCAACAGCACACAATCTCTTATCAGTCTGTTCCTCTATTACAACAGTTTGTCATGTTATATGTATCATATATGACAAATTTTGATAGTGATTGTCTTTATAGCTACTAAACATCTTTGTCAGAAAGCAGGTTTCACAACATTGTGAGGCAATAGTGCAACATCTACCTCAGATGGTGCTAAGGCCAATACTACAACAACTGCAAAGCTCCAAAGGTCAAAATAGACATCCAATAATCTTTTATGGCTGCTGTGACAACACAGACCAGTACAAATTAAACGGTGTTCTCAGCACACCTTGCTTTAGTCAATATCTCACTCCAGATTCATGTAAAAAAAAATACCGGCCTGGTTAATAACTAGAGTTCAAGCACACACTATCAATGTGTGAAATTTAGCATTTCTCATGGAGCTCAATAATACTAATCAATCTGAAGTCAATGAGAAGTTTCTTTTTCAGTGAACTAGTGTTGAATAAAAAAAAAAATAATATATTTATATATATATTTATATATATATTTATATTTATATATATATATATATATATATATATATATATATATATATATATATATATATATATATAAATCCTCATGTTCCATAAGCTATAGACAGAAAATATTTGGCAATTTTACTCGTTAAATGACTGAAACGATTAATCAATCATCAAAATAGTTGACGATTAAATTTCTGTTGGTCGACTTTGATCAATCATCGATCTTTGCAACTCTAGTTCAAATACAAAACTATGGGGAACCTAATGCACATACAAAAGTTAAAGTTTCACTCTGTGTGTAACTGTTACTTTCTGATATGAATAAATATAAAAGTAAAATTAAATAAACTGAAACATGTATAAAAGATAGTAATGAGAAAGAATTAAAAGGCAGCTGATTGCCTTATGTATCAGTGAAGGGGTGTGCTGCAAAAATAGTAGTTGAAATGAAACTTACCGCACCAACAGGATAACAACCTTATTGCTGCTGAAACAGAGAACAGGGAAGCTGAGCAAAGCACCTGTCAGACTGGATTAAAGGGAGTGAAGGTTGGACACACACAAGGGGCAAAGACAGCTGATAGGGACAACTTTCTCTCTCTCTGTGCTTTGCTCTCTGGGGCTCATTTGCAACATAGGCTCTGATAAGCAACAGTGGAATAAAACCCATTGGTTGCTTTACTGCAGCCTTGTTTAGGATTATTTCCCTATGTTGTGCGCCATCTCTCTCAGTATGAGTAATAAATACTGCAGTTGGGGATGAAATGATGCTGCATTTAAGAACAAAAGTGACTAAGAAATCTATTTGAAGAAGAGATTCCCTTTGTACAATTCATCATGACTAACTTGTGTACAAAAACACTCAGCTGGAACAGTCAGAGCAGTTGCAGGTTCATCTAAAAAACTGAGAACCAACAACTGTTGAGCATCTGAGGTGAGCTACAGTGTGCTGCAGCAGCAATCAAAGACACAAATAACAATATCTGTCTTTTCCTTTGAATGAACAGACTCCCATATTGGATGATACAGGGACAAAACCACAACCTCAACTGCAAACCTCATTCAAACTTTCACAGTGCACAAACACACACAGGTGTACTGTAAAGACCAACATGCAGAGGAGGAATGTACTGGGAGGAGCCAACACACTATTAAAAGCTCTTCCTCGGAGTCCTGATACCATTCCAATCAATCCTGCTTGTCAAAGTGACCCCAAGGTCCTAAAAATAGAAAGTGAGTCCCCCCCCCCAACCCCGAAACCCCCGTACACAGACAGACATGGTGGCAAAGAGTTGAGCTACAGTACACTCAGCTCCGACAGAACAAGACTGGGACATTTAAAGGAGTTCATGCAAAAAGTGTTTTAAATCATGTTGTGTCATTTAAGAACTACAGCTATTTACCTTCAATTTCATGGGAAAAGGTTATGCAAGAGGGAAAACGTCTGATAACCCACAGGTCCATAAAATAATTGTCTCTATATTTATGACACTGAATGAGACATTTAGTGAATCATATTGCTGTATCTAAGGGCAGCATATCCTCTGCTGTGGGTAAAGGGTGTGTATTGATAAAAGGAAGGCAGATTTGTTTATTTAGAGTTCATATTCCAATGTACAGTGCATCTGCCTCGTGTGTTTATGAGACGGCTGTGGTTTCGAAACCATTGTCAGTGTTACTGAAGAATAAATGAGTGGGTGGGTCATCGGAAAAATGTTCCTAGACGTTGTGGCAACATCTTAACGGAACATCCAAACTGACTTTAATTGCACAACTAAGTAACATAGAGTTGCAGAAACAAACAGGAGCACCACTGGTATGCAGCATTGTGAAAAAGCTCACAACTTCATGACATCATTTTGCATTATTTTGACACCAAAAGTGATGTATTTGTTTTTAGGTGCCTATCTACTTTAAGTTTAAAAACCTGCATGTATTGCTGCTAAAGCACCTTTCTTTGTGCTTGCACAGCGGTGCTGTGTCACAGTGGATGGACTGTGCTCAAGGCTCTGCCTTACCTCACTCCCTCCTGAGGGCAGACCTGTGTAAAAACTGAACAGGTTGTTCTACATACTTCATACAGCTCTGGCCGGAACGCAACTAACAGTAGAGCAACTGTCAGAAACTTCTGAGTCAATTGTCATATTTTAAAGAAATACACAGAGCTGTGCTTAACCAAGTGCTTACCAACACAAGAACACACACACACACACACACACACACACACACACACTGAAAATAGTCCTGACCTTTTTTAACTGCAGCTTAAATCATCCCTTACATAAGGAGACACATGCTCTGAAATACAGTATAGTTTGAAAGTTACATTTAAATGTCATATATACTTTTGTGTTCAATGGGACCATAATTAGAAGGTGAGAATTTGTTCAATCAAGGAAGAAACATGAGTTGGACTCAGCTTACAGAAGGACCTAAACTCTGTGAATGGCAAGGACAGGTATCAAAACATCACAGTAGTATTAATATATTACAACGCTCACAAGTTCAACACTTACTTGACTGTAACTCTTGTGGATAAGTCCTGAAGATCTCCTGGGTGAAAGAGCTGTGCTTCCTTTAGTCCGAGCTTCCCGCAGGCCTTGAGGAAGACGTTAAGGTTGTCCTGGACAAAGAACAAAGCAGGGATGAGGGTTGTCCACCTTCAGAGGCAGAGGCAAAGAATAGTCACTCAAGAATTTTCTGGCAGGGACACAGCCTGCAACTCATTGCTTCCAAAGTTCATATCGGCAGAGAACAGAGAGGGACGGGGAGGAGCATGTGTGTAGCAAATAAGGAGTGATCCAGCGCAGAACACACAAACACACATGGAAGGGGGGAGAGGCTGCGTGACAGGAGCAGATTGACAGCAGCAAAGCTACCTGTGGGCTGGGTTAGGATGGGGACCAAAACCAAAACGAGGAAGTATGTCATCAGAGTTTTGCACAAGTCCCACCCAACCGGCCATGCAAGTGCAAAACTGACACACATAGGAGCACAATGCCTACTGCAGTCTCCTTCTCTTCACACCCTGAAACTGTCCCCTCCCCTCTCTGCCATGCCCTTTAGTCGAGAATACCTGTGGAATCTGTGGGGCGGTGGAGTATTTTGGAGACATTTCGTTGCTATGAAACATTGGTCGAGTGACAGAAACTGAGAAATATTTCTCCTGAAACAACTCAAGAGGACATGGGAGCGTCCTACACTATGTCAATCATTTCATATTGCATAAAGTTTATATGTGTGCACATGATTTGCACAGATGTGGAAGTTTAAAGCACAATAGCAAAAAAGATAATATATATATATATATATATATATATTTTTTTTTTTTTTTTTTTTAAATCTATAAAAATACACACATCTCATGTATTTCAAAGTAATCTTCAACCTTGAAAACACAATTTCTATCCGGGGTTATGACTTTTTCCAGCTGTATTTCCAACTGTCTTGTTTGTAAATCTGCACTTCCCATTGGGACAGATCTGACACATGGCTTCAACATGGGCTGGAATAATTAAGGGGTAGCTAGTTCTATATTTAAATGGCAAACATGCTTATTAGCAAATGGTAGGACAGAGCTGACCTCTGTTTGCAGGAATCCCTTACTAACAGCTTTGCTTGTCCCTGAACGGCACTTTGACGGGCCCTACAGGTCACTGTGGGCCCCTACAGGCCAAGGATCAAACACCCCAATTCTGTATACAGTCGCTAGGGCCTCCCTTTATTCATTATAACACAGAAGAGATCTTCCCTTCTTCCTCTTTGTCTTGGCAATATACGTAATAATGTAATTTTCCAGACTGATACAGAATAGGATTGAGTAACTGACATTAATTACATGGGTTTTGGGTTATCTCATACAGACCTTTATCTCTCTCACTTGTCTGTGTAAAATAGTTTACATGTAGTTCAAAGTATACCATCTCGCTATGTAAACGAAAGTGAAAGATAATTTCTGTATCCGCCCCATGATTCAGATCCGCTCCAAAATTGAATGGGTTCCTCCTTGGCCCATGCTATACCCTTCCACCAAGTTTGACAGACAAAACAAACAAACAAAATGAACCAACAAACAAATGGACAAACACAAACTGAAAACATAATCTCCTTGGCAGAGGTAATAACAAACTTGTCAGTCCTCTCTGGTGGACAAACTAGGCAACTATTTCTATACTCTGAAAGAATGCAGGCCATAAAAGGCAACTGAGCCTTATTGCAGCAATGTAGATGAAAATCTCACAAAGGACGTTAGCCTAAAACCCACCTTAATGTAATCATGGCCTATATGAAAATAATAATTAATATCACTTACGTAGGTATGAATGTCATTTAACCTCAAAGAGCATTATGAACACAATTAAAGCCCTCCCCCCACCTTAACAACCAGTCCCAGAACCTGCAGAGATAATGATGAAGGAATGTTATGCTGACTTGTGCCTGCACATAATCCTGCTAAATATGCTGAAACCATCCAGCAGCCTCTAATCCTCTCATGCCGACTTGAGGACCCTGATTTAAGCATTTCACACCGAGAGACAAATAGATTTGACTCATAAGGTGTCGGATTTGTTTTTTTTAAAAAGGATCTCCGTCCATACTGGTCACATTGTGGTCACGCTATTTCTTCCACTGTATTCTTTGTCTAAGATGGGCATACTCTACAATTACCCTCAACTGACCCTTGGCAATCCTTCAAACACCAAGCAAAGCTATGGTTAAAATATCAGGCTACACATTCAGTCCTGTGAAAATAAACCAAGAAGAATACTTGAAATGCTGCGTCTCCTGAAACAGACCCTATAAAATACCCTCCTTTCCCAACAGATCCAGTCATAACATGCACCCATACATACAAATACAGTAACAAAACATGGTCATTGCATGTATGATTACACAGGCATTTAGATGAGTAAAGACACACTCAGGGTCATGAGACTGTCTGTTTATCTCCTCCCACTTCTACCTCAACTCACCAAGGAGTTGGTGTATGCGGGAACATCCAGCACCATGTCAATTACAATGTATTTACGGTGGGCAGATGCTGATGGAGTCATCTTTAACTCCCTCCCTCTGGATTCATACCAGTGGGCCTCAAATCCAGGCCCCCGCTCACGTAGCTGGCCGACCCACCACACAACTTGTCGGCTTCCTGCCCAGCACTGGTAAAAGCAGAACCGGGACCAAACCAGGGTGCCTTGACCCAAACCCACAATTCACTGACTGATTGGCAACAGGCAGAGAAGTGTGCTGACATGGGAAACATTCCCTTGGACACAAGTGAAGCCAAAGAATAAGCCCAGGTCTGAAGCCAATGTTGCTAAATATTCCGAAAAACCAGAGATTTCCATTTTCTTCCCCTTTTTTCCCTCCCTGGGCTGTTTATTCCACCAGAGCTGAAGCCTGGTAACGATTTGGGTCCTGAAATCTTTCAGATAGCAAGACTATGACATGAAATGTTCATATTTGAGTGTCAATGAGGCATGTTTGCAAAGAACTTTGCATTCAGCACAGATTCAAGTGATACTGTATCTAAATTTTCTTTTTAAAGGCACCATCAACATTACTCTTGTTCTTTGTCCTTCTTCCACATGCAATGCAACATTTTGGAAATTAGGCATAGGCTAGTAGAAAAGCAGCATTTTACCAGTTTCTTCTTCCCTGACAACATTCAGGGGAGATGAATAGCATACATGAAGACAAAAGTGGCTAAACATATACATTTAATGCTTAAATTATTTCCCAATTTCAAAGAACACAGCTAAAATCCAATTAGAAAATTTCAATTACTTAATTCCATCACTTAAAGAACAGACACGTTACTATTTATAGAGATGAGAGATAGAGGACAATCTTAGCACACTACTTGACTTCTATTCTCACAGCAGAGTGAGAGTAAGTAATGTTTGTTTAGAGAGCTCCCCACTTTTCTCCATGTGGTTGGCAGTAACTGATAGCCGCTGGCCAACCAAGAGCTTTCACATTTGCTGGAGAATTTATGATCAGGTGGTTTCAGGTTTGTGTCCAAGTCTCGGAAATACCACACCAGCGCTACTGATGGAGGAGATACTTTACCTCATTACCTCAGCAGGTGCCCAGCCAGTTAAATTACTAACAGTCCAAAACAAACTGACAGGACATTTGATTTATGTCATAACACAGATATGATGATACAGTGTTTGGTACAGCAAATACCATGTTTGCTGTTTACATCTAGCATGAATGCCAGACTGTTTCTTCTACTGCAAACTTGTCATTGTCTTGCCAAACATGTTGAGTGTTACTGAGCCCACCGACATACACTCAGACTGGCTGGGTTAAGGTTGGGGTTCTCCATAATTCCCCTAGACAGCTGGACTCAATTACTCCCACAAGAGAGAGCTTTGTGAGGGATGGGTTTAAGGTAGGGTTTTCAAACCTCTACTTCCCGAGCACTTGCATGCAGACACTCCCAAAACAACTGAGCCACTGTGGCCCAGAAGGCCTCTGCCACAAGCTGCTTCAATTTGAAGACATTGCCAGGCCTGAAAAGGTGAAGAAGTTTGTGATTCAATAACAGGTTATTAAGTAAACCAAAACTCTGCCCCCTTCTGACCTCCCGTCACTCAATCAAAAACCTAATTATATACCAGTACAAAGACTTTTTGTCTTAAATGACTGATTGAACGCAGCCTCAAGCATGGTAGACATCATATTTAGGATGCACTCAAATGCGGCTAGTGGCCTTTCAAGCAGCTCCACGTTCACTGAACTTATTAGTGTGGATGGTTATGAGGAGCGACAAGTCACTGAGGCAAACACCTCTCCCTCATTGGCAGCCATGCCTCAGACCTGTCACCAGTTGGGTCGACTGCTGCTGCTGCACCTCACTTTGTTTCCTCACATCTTAACACATACTCAACCCAACAGACATGTTTACAACAGTAATAACAGGACACAAAGCTGTGTAAAAGAAAAACTAGAAGGAGCTGTTGACAAAATGTACATGCAATGTCCTATGTCCCACATTTAAGCTGAATAAAAAAGAGACTTACCAGTCCAGCAATAGGTGTGGGCAGTCTGTTAACCCTCTTGATTATACCAGGCTTGATCTTGTTGATCAGACTGCGAGCAAAAGAAAGAGAGAGAGAATATTAGGGAAAGGAAGAGGGTAAGTGAAAGCACTTTGTCATTGGCTAGGCTAGTCTAATTAAAAAGGAATGAAAAAAAAGTGTTGCAAAGTCTTGGTGTTTTGTGTTTACGACTTTGTTTAATGATGGCCACCTGGTTTCAGTTTAGTAAATGGTTAGTGCTGCACCATGATGTAAACACTCTCCTAAAACATACCCTATTCAACTGGAACAACCCCAAACAAACCTGCAATAACCACATATTAACTTAACAGTAATGGGTTTTGATAGATGATGATGCATTTATTCAAAGGGTCTTAAAAAGGGAAGGTAGAAATTCCCCAAATAATACAAACAATGCCACAGTGTAAAAAAAATACTCTGTTGTGCAGGTCTTGCATTCACATTACATACTTTATAATACAGTATACTCAGAGTAGGGCTGCAATTGACTGATTAATTGATTATCAAAATTGTTGCAGATTGAACGACTATATTCTCACATATATTAATGGATGGATGGATGCACTAACAAGTAAACAGCATTTACTGTCGTACTTGGTCAAGCTAATATTAACTGTTTTTTATACTTGCTCAACATGAGACTAAATGAGTTAGGGTGTTTGCAGTGAGTATATTCTGCTCTCTCAGCAGACAGACTGAGGGTGGATGGGGGGTTTGAGAATAGGTTGACAATAGATGCAGAGAAAGAATGCAAAAGGAATGTGAATTTAAGTTACTCATTTAGTGGTGAAACAATAGAAAGCGGTAATATTTCATCAGATAACACACTGCAACCTAAGTAGGATGTAATCATGTGTGCGACCCACACTAAACATTCCCTTCCAAGCAGTTGTGATAACCACGACACAATGGGAATGGAGGCTGAGTTTCTAAGTGAAAGCGATTTGATCTCGGTCTTCCTGTTCCTCACGCTGAGAAAACATGGACAGCTCCCTGAATGAACGTGTCACTGTTGTTCTGAGAGCGAGCAAACAGTGGAGTCAGGCTCAAATCAGCAGAACGATGGGCTTCTTCTTTGAAACGATGCCAATAGGGGTTTGGAAGATTCTGCATGGGCTGCTGGCAATTACAGCTTCCTGCTGATTCGTGCAAATCACATCACTGTGTCCATACACCAGGGCTGCCCACATATACATGTATAAGAGGGACATCACACAAACACACACACACACACACACACACACACACACACACACACACACACACACACACACACACACACACACACACACACACACACACACACACACCACAAGTCTTAAAAGAGCAGTTGGTGAATCAATGCAAAAACCAATTCTAAATAAATTTGTTCCTCTAACTCATCAAAACTCTTGATGCATCCGGGTTAATGAGAAAGCAGGGTGCCCTGGCTCTCCGATGTGGTTTCAGCTGGAGGCTTTCCATTCACTACACGGCTTCTCACAGCTCTCATTAAAGTAAAGGATGGCACTCTGCCCATCCACAGATCTATAACATCTGTCAAACAGGCAACCCAACTCCTCTTGAAATAGATCACACTTCATATTCTCAAGACCACAGAGGGCAGATCTGACACTGGAAACATCAAATGACTACACAATACAATCTCTATTGTGCTGTCTGGAAACACTGGCTCACTTTATGTGGCTGACAAACAAACAGTGACCCGGCAGGGGGTCTGGCTGGGAAATATCAGTAACACTTACATTGGAGCGCAGACCTGGAGGAGAGCAGAGGGCTTCCATATGAATGAGTGGCTTAAGAGAGGTGCCTGGGAACAGCACAGTACTTACTCACACAACAGAACCCCATTCTCCAGCGCTGATCGGAAGTCGTCGCTCCCAAATGTTTTCTTGGTTACTGCCTGGAAAAAAGGGATACAAAAACAGTGAGCAAAATAGCGAGAAGGGTTGGGTGAGGAGAGGAGGCGGGGGTTAGTGTGTGTGTGGTGGGGTGGGGAGGTTGGAGAAGAAAGGTAGGATGTTGAGAACAGTAGCAGAGGAAGTCAGAGGTATTTCCTCCATAGTTACTACAGTGTCTGTGGGACAGAGTTGAGCACAATTCTTCAGGTATTCCCCAGGGGCTCTCGAGTGGCTCCGTTCCTCTCACTTTAACGCTAAAAGCTGCTGGGAAATGGGAGAGCTGTGCTAAAACTGTGCTGGAGCCAGGCTGCCCAAGCCGCAAGGCTATGGGAGCATCTGGAGCGCTGGAGGGACACAGCGCTGTGTTATAGCCTCATGCCTTTCCCATGATCTCAAACCACCACTGCACGAACACCAAGAGTCATTATGCAGGAAAACATACACACACTGCATGCGTGACGTCAAGCTTACACACTTAAACGCATGAACATATACAGTAGACACACAGAAACAAACAACCTCCTCATCTGTAGTTTTATTACATCCACAATTTGTAGCCTTTCATATAGGCAATCTGAATTTCCGCAAAAAGGCAACACTGGTATGCTTTTTAAAGTTTTCATGTCCACACCTTAATAGAGCTTCCTGTTCTGTTTTGCTGGAATGTCTCCACCATCAACGTCTTAAACAATCAGTACCCAAGCTACTATATCCAACACAAATCATAACCTTAGAAAGCAATTGGAGTGCATACTTCTACTAATTCTACACAATCCTCTATATTTATTATTTTAGAAAATGTTCAGTTTTTTATAGACATAGACATGTATACATGTTGCATTCTAGTAAATGCAGTACTTCATGAGTAAATAGCAAAAATGCTCAAAAATGCTGTGTAATGCTCTAGAAAACTTTCTGAAACATCCTGGATCTGTATCAAACACTAATCACTTGGCCCATGGCCTAACTCTCCAACATATTTCACTTAGACAAGATTTTGAGATATCCTGCTAAATCAGGGGTGGCCAACCAGTTCAGCATAAAGAGCCACAATAAAACACGCACCATAGCAAAAAGCCACACAACACATGCAGGTCCACATTACAACAGCAACAGTGACTTCCATATCTAATGAAAGTCATAATACATAGCAGTTTTCATAGGTTTTTTTCTTACTTAGATTGACTCAGTGGGGAACCTGACAGTCTTTGTTATCCACAATCCTATTTAGGTCTGGTTGTACTCGGTTGTGGCCACTCTTTCACTCATTTGTCACTAGAGGGGCTTTCAAACAATCTGATTCAGCAGTGAAAGGGTTAATAATGAGGAAGGTGATCTGTGGCCACTTTTTTTCCTCAGGTTGCGGAATCTGTCCATAAAAAAAACTCTGCCGCATTATTTTTTATTTTAAAATAATTGGCAGATGCATTCAAGTGCTTTTTTTTTTACCAATCTGAAATGTTTCAAAAAGTAAAAAAAAAAAAAAATCCACCAATAACACAGCCACACAGTAAGAGCCTCAAAGGAGCTGGCACAGAGCCGCATACGGCTCAAGAGCCACAGGTTCGCCACCCCTGTGCTAAATGATCCCAGTAAAAGAAACAAACTGGGAGGACTGGCAGCTACATTGTTGCAGAATTAGTTTCATAACAGTCGCTAATTATTAATATTATTGAAACTGACTGCATGGAAATTCATTAATTAACATTACCAATAGGGCAGAGGAACACATATTATATTGTAAGTACCCAGTAAGATAAGACAGCTTGCCAATAACCAAAGCGCACACACACACACACACACAAGCACACACTTACGCCGAAGGCAAAACAAGTCGAATGGGTCGCACAAACCAAATTGGTCGGATGTGCCGTTTCCCTTTCAAGGAAAAGGGACCAAAGCTGGGACAATTACTGGCATAGCTAAGCACAGGCCATCATTTTGTGGAGGGCAGGAGAAACCAGAGCAATTAGATAGACTGCCTAGAGGACACTGTTATTATTTCACACAAAGTCGTTTTACACCTAAGACCGCACCCTGGGTAACCTGAGATAGGCTTAAATATCCATCATGCCAAGAGAATTAGACCATGTTGTGATAGATGAATAACGCACAATGCGATGAAGCTATGGTTGGGAAATACTTGTTCGTTTACAAAACATAATGGAATCTTGGCCTACTCCTCCTTCACTGACAAAAATAAAATCATAACCAGACACAATAAACAGGCACACAGACAAGCAAAGCCGCAAACATATTCACATACGCAGAAAAAAAACTTCACAGTACAGTGTATAAACAGTCAGGTGCTGCAGTTGGCATATGAAATCCTGACCCCTGCTGTTCTGTAAGCAGGGGCAACCGCTAGGATTAATGTATGCAAACAAACAATGCAGATGGAAAGAGCACAATCACAGCACCAATCATAGATTACATCTATATTGGTGCTGACTTAAGATGTTTGATAAGAAAATGTGTAAGAAAAAACATCAAAGTAACAAAGAAACAGAATGAATGTGATAATTAAGATATTATCTCCTAGCTGGCGTGTGGAAGGTGGGACCCACCCTAGCACTGAAGCTTGCACTAAGCTGGCTGTAACAGAATAGCTTTCTCCTCTCGATCGTCATCATTAGAGGTATTAACTCCCCTTAGATCCAGCCTGCTGTGCCCTCTCTCTCTTGTTGAATCCGCCATGTGGGATAACAACTCTAATCTGCAACAACATACTGCTACTCTGACTTAACACGGGAGATTTAAAGCAGGAGCAGAAATTTCAAAAACAGCTTGCCTTCCTGCAAAACCAAACCATCGCTCCCCTTAAGAATGTGCTGCTAAACATGTTGAAGAACTGGGTCTTGTTACGACTCACCCCCACCCCGACATTAAAAGATAGAATGTGGTATTCAGAATTCATTACGGGCTCTTAAAGTTACAAAATTATTAAAATTCAAATTATTATTATTATTGCAGTGAACCAAAAATTGTGTCTCGGTAGAACAAAACCGATCAGATGATTTGAGTAGTCTTTGGTCTGGGTCTGTGACCACAACTATTGTTTATTCATGCAGGGCACTGAGTCAAACCAGTATTGAAGTATCCCCCCCCTTTCCACTAATTGTTCCTAAAACATTTTTGCAGAGGACAGGGGCATGGGTCATCAGAGGGCAACTGGGACTTTCTGCAAATATTTCAGGGATCTGACTCAAGGAAAATATACTACTGTAGAAGGAATCAGTATCAACCCCATTAACATATCCGAAACATAGAACTACATCGGCATATGTGTGAGGTCCTGTTTCACGTGAGTACATCTGAATGCATGCGTCCTAGTTTCTAATTGCTCTTTATCTAAACAGTCAAAAAACCCAAAGGGCACTACAGTGAGGTGACTAATGATCCGGTCCAGTCACACACTTCATGGTATGATAAAACAACACAGAAACAATGGTCACAGAAGGCCATTCATGAGTATTGGCTGCAGGACCACCATAAGTTACTAGAAATAGATAAGTGGGGAAAAACACAACACAAATTCAAGGAAAGAGGGGGAAAAAAAAGTAGAATTGCTACTTTCCTCTGTTTTATTTCATTGCAAATTGAATATCTTTGAGTTTTGGACTGTTGATAGAACAAAACAAACAATCTAAAGATTTTACCATGGGCTCTGGGTTATTAAAATGGGCACATCGCACTATTTTCTGACATTTATGGACAACAACAATCAATTGTGAGAATATATTCAGCAGATTGATTGAAAATGAAAATAATGCATTCAAGCAATGTCAATTGCCAATGTGGCATTGTGTTACATTGTTTCCCCAAAAACATACACCAAAACCATAAGGATGCTTGGAGTTGCTTCAGCAACAACAAGATGAAGATAAGTAACAACACTACAAGAAATCCACCGGATCGTGTTACCTTTGATTGACTGCTTTGTTCCAGAGTATGTGAGGAACACAATGCAGTCCTTTTCAACCAGCCACACACAAACGCAGGGGAGTAAAACCAAAACTAGAGCTGAAATCCTATACAGATTATGGCCTGGGTTATTACATGACCTTAAAGCAAATCAATGGCTGTAGTGAAGCCCTACCTAAAACCTGTTTAAAGAGGTATTCTAAGTATTTAGGGTAACACCTTCCTGAGTGGCTCTTTGAGAAAATAATAATAATAATAATAATATCCATTAGAACCTTAACAAAAGAAAAACTAGCATGACATGTCTGACACTGCTGCACTATGCTTGTGATGTATTAAAGTGCTCATATTATGCCCATTTTCAGGTTCATAATTGTAATTAGAGGTTATATGAGAAAAGGTTTACATGGTTTAATTTTCAATATAACACCATATTTTTTAGCAGAGTATGAGTATAAGCTAGGCAAGCATTATAACGTGTGTTACAAAGTGATGCACGTTCGTCACAGAAGTAAAGGCTGGACTACAATAGAGCTGTTTGGAGCAGTTTGTAAACAGTGTTTTCTCTGGAAGATGGTAAGTGCCTTTGGGATGGACTTTCGGCTTTTTCACTTTGTAAACCTATAACGTGCACAAAAAAATATATATAACACAATAAAGGAAAGGGAAAAAGCCAAAAAGCATAATATGAGCACTTTAATACAACAAGCTATATTTGCTAAAACCATCAGTGAAACCATAAAAAGCACTAGAACAGATCACATCTATTAAATAAGCATTGATTAGTTTACTAACAAGCAAATTAACTTAATTATTACTCATAACAGACTGTGTTTGTGTTTACAAGACGGGCATATGCGTGACCTTCTGACCTGTAAGTTGCATAAACACTGCCACTTGTTCTCGATTGTCAAAACATTCAGACGTATAGCCTTTCTATTCAATTAACAAGGACTTCTATTATTCTACTCAGCCCTGTGGTTGTAGGACACAGTGCCCTGTGCTGACAGCAGGCCAGCTCTGAGGGGACTATGATCACAGCCATGGCAGCTAATGCCGGAATGTGTCCATGTGACAGGCTCCAGACCATTTCTTCTAGTTTTTAACAATACCACCAACCTCGCCATGCACACATGCCTCTGTTTAAAGTGCTATGAAGCCAAGCAGCTTGTTAATCATTCAGTGGCAGAATCCAATAGCCACAAAACTTGGTCTTTGAGGGGAAAGTGTTTGTCTCGTGCCAGAACTTGGTCTCTGATTGCTATTGTATTTCCCCTACGGCAAAATCTCTCATACCTACACAGTAAATATACTCGTAGCATGGCCGGTACCTTTACCTATTCAGCTTCCTGCTCTCTCTCACTAATATTCCTGACCCTGCCTGAGATTACATGCCCCCACCACCATCCACGAGGTAAGCCACTACAATGGGCCAGTGTGCAAGTGGGAGAGACACTGATGTCACATCAGAAGAATTCAGATTCACCCCTCATGAAATTAGAACAATATTTGTTTAGTTACAGCCGTGCAGCAGATCCACGCCACCCTGCTCGGAAGAGAATTTGCGAGATGGGGAAAACATAATTGTACCCGCTTGTAAAAAGAAAAGAAGGAATGAGAGTCTGGCTGGAGGTTGGATGGAAACTTTAAATAATTTGACATTTTGGAAATAAAAGAGCTGGTGGATAGGTTTTTGTTGAGTTGGTAGCTGTTTTGTATTTTGATTACTGGGTACATTATGACCATAAAAATAAACTTTTTCTGCCTCAGAAAAGGAATCACCTGTTGAAACCTCTACTACTATTACATATTGTTAAGAAATTGTCACAAACATCACAGGAGCCATAGCGTGTGATTCCTTTTTTAAGTTTTTGATTCATTTCCGACATCTGAAATAGCAATATGAATATTCTGTGTATGGTTACGAGTATTACATTTTATAGCAAGTGTCATAAACAAGGTGGAAACCTCAAACCCAGTCAATTGGTCTGTTCTAATCTGGGTTGATCTGTGGTTAGAGCAGGTGTGTGGTAAAATAGATTGTTTTTCTTAATTGCTATGGTTATTTTCTCACTACAGTACATGCTTGAAACTGTAGCCTCAAATTAAACCCTGGGAAACAAACCGATAAGCTGGTATAGGCAAGAGCCAACAAAGGAAGCAGCAAGCAAACAATAATGATGAATGCGTTCAAATCAATGTACTTGTATTCTGAGACGGATAAAATAGAGGGGCATGGCTAATGCTTGGATGATTTCTAGTGGCTGAAATAATAGACTTGATTCTATTTTACCAGTTACCTGAGACATGACGTCAAGGGTGACACATGCATCCATGCATCTATTGGTCCAGACTACCATTATCTGAAACTTTGGGCTAAGCAGCTGAGTGAAACCCAAGCAACATACTTCTAAATCAGACATTTATTGGATAGTCAAACTCATCTTTACACCTGAATAGGCTCATGTCAGGTATCATAGTAGCCAAACACTATCATATAGTATATGAGGGTAAAATCTGTCCTGAATTGCAATATGGTGATCACAAGCAGTTGCCAATTTGATTTACACCTTATGATTTCCAATATTATTGTCAGTTGTTGTAAAGAAAGGTGTTGAGATAGTTTCTACTCACCTCAATCCATCTCTGCGCCTCCAAGTAGGCTTCGTCGTAGCTGACAGTGGACTGCTGACGCCACTCCATCACAAACACGTATTATCCGAGCTGGGGCCAAATCGCTTCCTAGTGGCCCGCATTTAAAGTCCAGCGACATAAAATGTGGGCCAGTCCAAACAAGCAGACTCAATAAAACGCACTCAGAACTCGTCAAGCAATATCTAGAGCATCACAGGTGAACGTGTAATCACACTACTCATTCAGGAAAAATGCCTCCTATTGTTCATGTCCAACAGCTCATCCCTGATTGAAAGCAAGGTGTAACAGTTATGCATTCCCTTTGCGTCACCTTGCTGTTGCTTACCTGTTCTTTCATCCGACACACCTGTGGTTAGTTTCTTAGGGCTGTTTTCACACTCTACGCGCAGCTATGCAGCGGTCTAACGAGTCTTCAAAATCCGAGCCGGGCTCGACCTCGTCTGGTAGAGGCACTGACAGGATTCTCTTCTCGTGAAGTTTAAGCTGCATTAGGCTGTGGCAGGAGAGTTTCCAAAATGGGGTCCGAGGACCACCCAAGGGTCCTTTGAGCGGCTTCCAGGTGAAAACAAGTTGGCTATTTCCCTCTCTGAAGATTATTTTGATCCCAGGTTTTCACTGCTGCCCGTACAGTCTACACTGGATCATAACCAGCTACAACATATTCTCACATTACTATTCCTCAGGTCAAAATAGTATTAAATATGTGGGTTGCTGAGTAGCAACTGTTTAACCAAATGTTAAAAAAAAAAAGTTTGCGTCCCTGGATAAATTCCTCTACTTGAAGGAGTTAGTCTCTCCTGTTAAAACAAATCTCTTTCCTGCAACGCCACGCAGCGGCGGTTAGAGTGCAATGCAGGGCCTGGAAAACAACTGACTTAGTGAAAAATGTAATTCCATCAATTGGTAAGTGACTAACCTAACCCCTAACTAAGTGATATTACTGATATTTTGCGGATAACATTTTGAATGTAGGACTTTTACTTCTAATGGAGTACATTTTCTATATTAGTATTTTTACTTTCCCTAAAAGGATCCGAGTACTTCTTTCACAACTGTCTAAGGAGTAGCCTCTGAAGAAGTCCACCTTTGGTGGAGCACACAGTTGGCTTTGACTGAATATAACAAAGAAATCATGAGCAATTTGCAAAAGTCAACCTTTTCTGTAAAATGTAAAAGAAACTCATCAGGTGTATGGGCCCAATATGAACAAAAGAAATGATAATCACTATCATATGGTCACCTTCTGTATTAAGAGACTTAAAAAAAAAAAGTGAACATATCCTTTACATTTTGAGAAAAAGCATACTCCTAACAGGAGGTATTTTGAATATTTTTCCATTGTCTGGCATACATTAGTAGAGTGGCATACTAATGAAAATGAGATTCAGCAAGATTTGGGTGGTTTTGGCAACTTTTAGTGCAGGTTCTGGTTTCATTCAAAATCTATATTTTGCATTTCCACGGGAGAGGCATGTTTCACACTTCTGATTTCTTAATAGTATTTCATTTTGCCAATTCAGTTTGTCATGTTTGTTTTTTTAAATTCTCTTCAGTATGCCTGATCAAGTTGTATACACCAGACAATAAACCCATCAAAGTTAAAATTTATACAAAAAGGTAAATAGATAAATACTTGTAACGAAAATGTTGGTGTTACAGAGAAGAACCACAAGAGAAATGTTTAATACTTTTGCCTTTTATTTGACAGAATTTATAATTCTTATTACAAAAATGTAGGCACCTTCCACACAGTCCGTTTCGTTCAGTTAGCCTCACTTACTGGAGACTTTTTATTGGATAACCTTTCAGAACATTACTAGATACAAAACCATTTTGCCTGTTTATTTTTTCTTCCAAAAACTATTAATGCAATTAAAGCCTTGCAAAACATGTTTCTTCAGCTGGATTTGACCATGTGGTTAGACGCATGATCAAAAATCACTACAAACAGTATGTATCATTGAACCAAGAGTAATAAAGAAGGTGAGTTTCCCTTAGTTACGTGGACAATTTGTTTCATTTCTTACTTAATTGAAAGCCAAACATGCCATGTAAACAAACTATAGTGCAGTGTCAGGGTCGTACAGCTGATATCTGTATTACAGTTATCGAGATGGTTCAGCAGTGGGGAACTGGAAGTCGCACAGGAGTACTTCGACTCTCTTAGAATTTCATCCAAGTCGTAACAAATGATGTACTGTATAACCACAATGGAACATTACTTCAGAAGGATATCCCTGACATTTTATTTCCTCCACAAGTATTTTGAAAGAAAATAAAAATAAAATTTCCCAATAAAGTCAGCACTTGAGAATGTTTGGCAGTAAGGTTTTTTGTTTTCTGGGGACCCAAGAGTTTTCTCAGTATGCATCTTTAGAAAGGGCAATGATGGTGAAACGAACCTCTTGAGGGTCGCGAGCCATGAAGACCTTACAAACTTCGACAGCATCCTGCAGTGCAATCAAACACGTCAGAAAATTGCAACTTAAGATATTTTTTTAATGACAATTTGTCGGTTTTATTCTGTGATGTCTTACCTCGAGGAAAGTATCTTCTGAAGTTTTTCCGTGGCCAATCGGGAAAGGCTTTCGGCCATCTAGGTTTATAAAAAGAAAAAGAGAGAGCGAGATCATCAGGTAGTTTTCTGTTTGCTTCAAACCTGCAACCACTAAATATGGAATTAAAGTAATTACCATCAACAAGGACACAAATGCTACTCAATACATTTGATAGAACAGTGGTTAACTCACCCAGTTCATATAACTGTCCTGCAACATTCACAAAAGCTATAAAATGCAGATTCACTTTCTCATCTAAACTTGGGGCCTAAAACACAGAAGAAATAAACACAAACAGCTTTTCAGTCAAACATTCGTTGAAATTCAACACAGAAATAGTGGCGTTGGTTTGGCACAAGCATCCTCAGACAACACGGAGAGTCTAAAACGCAATACAAACCTCAGTCTGTCCCTCTTGTGCACTGGATTCATGTGTAACCCGTATACTCTGAAACGGAGAGTAGGAAAAAAAGCCAATGATTTGCTGGGTAAGCAGTGGCCACTGGTAGTTTTTTTTTTTTTTTTTTTTTTTTTTTTTTAAATGTATCGTCCTTCATGGTAATTTGGCCAATCTCCTACACATTTACGAATTTTATGTACACAAGGCTAGTATTGTTAAACAAATGACAGCTACAGAATTGCTATACAAAATTGTAAATGCCTAAGAGGTACCAGGAAATATAGAGGATTTGTTTCCCATGGTGTAATCACTCAACACTGATAAAAAGGTCTGGGGCCAAAACACAGACTAACATAACAGGAAAATATACAATGAGCACAAACCCTTAAACCTTTTTGAGAAAATCAGACAAAAAAAAATAAAAAAAAATAAATAAATAAATAAATAAATAAATAACTTACACTTAACTGCGCACTTCCCACCCAGTCCTTGAGCAAAGACTTTTTCAGTGTTTTCTTACCTCATCTTTTTCCAGGAAAGTGGCCCTTTCCTCTGAGGTCATTTTAGAGGTTTGCTCAATAAACTTCTTAAGAGGAGAATCGGGCTCTGAGGAGAAAGGACAACATGCAGTAAAATCTATACAAAACACTGGGTGACATGTCAATAGGAGACTTTTGTTGTGTTTTTCTCAAAATGTAATAAAACCCAAATTTAATGGATATATAGGGTTATATTGGCAACTCAGTCATTTTAACCCACACTCGATCAACTCCGCAATCATACAACTGCCTAGACTGGGTAAACCCAGCCCGATCTGCCGGCGATTTGATTTTGCCCTGCAGCTCAGGCTGGAAACCTGTACGTTATTCTATCCTGCTACTGTTACAAATTTGCAGGGACCAATCACAAACTGGCTTATCCACCTGGCGCGCTATTGGCGGGTTTAACACGATGACGATAGAGAAGCGAGCAAGCAGCTTTTTGTTTAGATTCAACATGGCGGCCATCGAAGTGCAGCAACCAAGGGGGTAAGCTTCGCTTCAGAACTCAAACCTCCTATGGCGCCATTTTGATGCTACAAAGCCATCACCTCCCATTTGCATTTCACTGACTAGCATTCATTTTGCCATCACTTTGACAGCGAATAATTTTACATCTGAAGTGTTTAAAGACTATTTGCCCATTGTTTATTTCTAAAGAAACATGACAATGTATAAAAGGCTCCATTACCTCGTACCTCACGTTATGGCCCCGTAGCAGACGCTTTTGTAAAAATAGGCTAACGATTGTGTCAAAACCAAGCAACTTACTGTTGCATAGTAGAGGAATTAAATACTTGACAAATGAAAAGTACTGAGAATTTTCTCATTTTGTTAAGAACTTTAGTGCAAAATGAACATAACATGCAAGGATCAGAACATAAAGTGTCGTCTAAATGACAAACATTGCCATAACACAACTCCGCCGCTGGTTTTTCGCCATTGCGATAGAAATGAAATAATAAAAATATGATATACAATTTTACACCGTTTTGACGATATATAGAAATATAAATATATCTATATAGCCCAGCCCTAACGTGAACAGATTAAATACTAACCAAAATCCAGGTGAGCCTGGTTGTTTGCCACTGCATGAATTAATCCTATAGTTCCACAGGCGTTTCCAATAGTTTGCTTGATGAAGTAGACGTCAGGAGAGACCTCCTGTTTCTGACCCTTGAGTTTCTCCTCCTCTTCTTGCTTGAATGCTTCATACTGGAAACAAGTAGGAGAGAAGAGAACTATCTGTTGAACATTGTGTGCATACATAATGTGGAGATAGCCATTATGGTTCATGAACATGCGGTTAATACATTTTACACCAAAGATGTACCTTCTCGGTCACTGGGAAGAGAAGTAGCACTGCGCACACTGGTCTTGGTACCATGCTGAGAAGCTCTGGATCCAATCCATATACATCTCCAAATTGCCAGGTTGGTCTCATACCCAAGCAATTTACAAACTGCACAAAAGCTGAGAGTAAATTTGTATGCATACAAAAAGACAAGAAAGCTAACCTAACAATACCTGCCAGACAAGTTTAACTCAAAGTAAGGTTGTACATAGCTCGCTGGCTCCTGATTACCATTAGGAACAACTAATTCCTACCCAACCCCAAAAAAGGCTAGAATGCCTGTCTGTAACAATAAATAATCACTGCATGCCAGCATACTAAAACTTCTGTTAGGAATCCTTGGAAAATAAAAATAAAAACAGCTGTCCCCTATTTATATAAAATACTTATGTAAAATATATGGGTAACGCCTTATTTTACAGGGATTTTTCAACCTCTTGACATTGTTAAATGTGGACAGCAATTAGTCTAGGGTTACTATTCAGATGTTTTGGCTTCTTTAAGTTGGACATTTTTACTTTAGGTCAGAAGCTACATTGTCAGGATAATGTTAGAGAAAATGTAATGTACAGCTGTACGGAGTGTAACTAACCATGCAATTTTTTTTTTTTCATGTATGAAACTCGGGAAATAGGGTAAGACAACTTTATAAAATATATATTATTGGACATACAATTACAGTATGATACTAACAATAATTTCTGTTAATAGCTGTGCCAAATTCTTCGCGGCCTATTGTATTATGTTATGTTTATCAGACAGTAGCTACTTTATTTCAGAACTTTAACTCTTTAATGATAACGTTACGTTGGTTGTAGCATTGATTCTGGGTAGGCCTTGTCCCTCTGCAAGTCGCATTGCCGCTGATTATTCAGACCCATCTGGTGTTAAATTAAATCAGAAGGAAATGCTCACCTTTGTCATGACCTGAAATGAAAAGACACAAATAAAAATATGAATCAAATTGCTTTTGGATTTAGCAAAGCAGCCACACCGGCTCTAGCTTTTGTTCTAACTGTTAACGTTAGCTACAAGTTAGCTAGCTAGCTAGCCATAACATGCTTGTGAATGAATGACTTCAATTAAACAATATAGTTTGAAGAATTATCAACATTACATACTTCTGGATTCGACTCCAGGGGCAACCAGCGTGGACTATCCATTTTGAAGTAATGTCGACTGTTATTTTATTTTTAACCGACAGCTGAAACTGATTTCCCAAAATCTGTTTGACAGCTGGAAATCGCTTCCGCGTCAGAAAAGTGCACCTTGACCATTAGGTGATGCGCAGGGGTATTGACTTTTTTTAATAAACCATACATACACCACACCAACTACTTTTCGATATGAATAGACACTTTACATATATTGAAAATACAATTAAAGTGTTTTTCTGCCATAGATAGTTGTGCCATGGCTCTTTGTCTGCAAAATAAAGGATTTTGGAATGTATAACTCACACCACCAGCCCAACAGTGGATCATTCCAGGGTCATGGGCGTGTTTCAGAGAGATCAGCGGTTGTGGTTGTTGTTCCACACCCACATCCATTCACACCCGTTACAGAAAAGTCTAAATCAGGGGTGGCCAACCAGTTCAGCATTAAGAGCCACAAAAAAACACGCACCATAGCAAAAAGCCACACAACACATGCAGGTCCACATTACAACAGCAACAGGGTTTTTTTTCTTACTTAGATTGACTCAGTGGGAAACCTGACAGTCTTTGTTATCCACAATCCTATTTAGGTCTGGTTGTACTCAGTTGTGGCCACTCGAAGCGACTTTCACTCACTTGTCACTAGAGGGGCTTTCAAACAATCTGATTCAGCAGTGAAAGGGTTAATGAGGGAGGTGATCTTTCCTCAGGTTGCAGGATCTGTCCATAAAAAAACTCTGCTGCATTATGTTTTATTTTAAAATAATTGGCAAATGTATCGGCAGATGCATTCAAATGCTTTTTTTTTGACTTATCTGAAATGTTTCAAAAAGTAAATAAAAATCTACCAATAACACAGCCCCCAGCCACACAGTAAGAGCCTCAAAGGAGCAGGCAAAGAGCCGCATACAGCTCAAGAGCCACAGGTTCGCCACCCCTGGTCTAAACGTATCCAACAAGTGTTTTACAGATTTCAGCATGTAACTTAATCAGCAATATTACCTGTGTGGGCAACATAATTGTAAGCATATATATATATATATATATATATATATTAAAGACTAATTTAGTCAAAAATAAGTCTCCACTTGACATCAAACGTAGGCTATCAGTCACATGCAGCCAACAGGTGTTTGTCACTCTGCTGTTCAAATGAGTGCAAAGCAGGGTATTAGCCACAGCCAGCAACATGTGCAAGCACAGCCTTTTTTCACCATATCACACAGCAATAGGACAACCAAAGAGGTCTGTGTGAGCAGTGTGTGATTGAAGTAATTGCACAATAATCTATCTAGTGATCATTCTCTAAAGGCAAGATGGAATTACTTCTTTTGCTAAATTCTGTCAGTAGTTTTTTGTTCATTCAACAGGGAGTGTTTAATCTTGATATGCGTGTCTTTTTAAGCTAAGGTTTTCCTTTATTTTTGATAAACCAGTCGTCTTAGTAAACCATAAGCAAGTGTGTTCAAGTCAAGTCCAACACCAAGACAGCACTCTATTAAACCGTCCCCATCATGTGAGTATAACTCTGGGTGAATACCGTTCAGCGGTCTCCAACTGTCCAAGGGGCTAATGTAATTTATAGAGGAGTATGTACTCTGGTGTAAGGCAATGTATACCTTGAGTAAAGATGCTGCATCAAACTTCATCATCCACCCCACTTCATGGAGACGCCACTTGACTGAAACATAGAGCCAGACATCTCACTCTTAATCTGAAAAGAGACCATTGTTTATTTGTATTCTGTATTCAGTTAATCATTTAACTTGTGTGTAAGCAAATACATATTTAGCTCTGAAACTAGATCCAAACTCACCAATGTCTTATTTGTCACACTTTTTCACAGCAACAATGTTACAGTCTTATTTTATTGAAGTTTGAATGCCTTAACATGGCTTTCATTCTGTGCAAAAATACATTTCAGTTCAAGTTTAGCATGACTTTTTAGAATTTAGAGTTAAAGGGTAATTTGGTACTAAAAGACTATTGACTGTGGAATATATTCTCATCATTTGTCTAACAAAGACTGCTGGAATGTCACATTTGCTTCAGATAAACTTTGGAATACATTTTTGCAAGGAATGAGGCCTGTGGATTTTATCCCACAGCACTTACATTAAAAACACATTAGGAATGATATCTTCAGGGCCACTATGAACAGGAGGAATGATTACATTACAGCAACCAAAACCTGTTTCAGCAGTAAGAAATAGCCTATTGGCAACATTGAATCAATTTTTGCAATACATTCCTGTCGCTAACACTGGAAATGAAATAGCAGGTGATAAAAAGAAATAAGATAAGCCTTTATAGATTCCATGAGGGGGATTTTGGTTGCAGCAGCACAAAGGCAGAAATAAGTAGATCAAATAGGAAAAGTAAAAATAAATAAATAATAAGAGCTATATAAACTAGAATAATTAAAAAATATAAACTATACAAAAACCATTAAAGACAAAGTAAAGTGACATGATGTGCAAATCAGGAAGGCTGACTATAGGCTAAAGCCTGGACTGTACTGACCTGGACACATTCAAATCACTCATCAAAACACACCTCTTCAGATCAGCCTTCCAACTACAATAGTTTTACATATTATCTACTGTTAGTTATTGTTTTAATTGCTTTTAATATGCTTGTTTTATATGTTGGTTTTATTGCTTCATCTGTTTTTCAATGTGCTAAATGTAAAGCGTAAAGCGCTATATAAATAAAATGTATTATTATCATTAACATTATTATTATTATAGAAAGTTGAGGAAGACGGGGCGCGATATTACGAATCCCACTATGGCCACGCCAAGACCCGCCCTTCAATAGCGTTCACACACTACTATTGGCCAGGCGTCCATGTCTAACCCTAACCTATATATATACTGTCTATGATTGTATATAGCTATGTCAATGAGCTTACCCCCTTGCAAAATTACGAATCCCACTATGGCCACGCCAAGACCCGCCCTACGAAACAGCTCGATTGGTTGGGGTTAGGCATTTCACCTCGAGTGGTTAAGGTTAGGGTTAGGGGATTGTTCAGGGGATAGGACCTGTACATGTAAGCATGGACGCCTGGCCAATAGTAGTGTGTGAAGGGCGGGACTTGGCGTGGCCATAGTGGGATTCGTAATATCGCTACCCCCTTAGTCTCCGTCCAGAGCAACGGGGTTGTATGTCAATGCTCCAATACAGTAGGTGGCGGTATGCACCTTTTACGATGGTTACGATCCACCCTTAAAAAAGATAGAAGAAGATTCACTGCAAAGACAGGAGGATCTATTCTCTGCCAATAAAGTCGGTCTTATTCTTATTATACATCCGTCATAAAGTCACTCAGTTTGTCACTAGGAGGTTTGAAAATAATAATAATACAGATTTGATATATAAGTCGCTAAAGGGGTCTTAAGGGTTGCCAACAGAGCAAGTCCCTAAATAGGGAACACTGCCAAACCAGACTGAGAGAAGATGCCAGCAGCAGAGGAATCGCATGGTGGGTTTTTTAACTTGCATCACGTAGTAGCCTTTTCATTTTCCAGTAGATTGTAGTTTGACTAGACGGAGGGAGAGGCAGGGTAGCATTGGGCACTATCCAGGAAATGTATTAGTTACTCATTAGCGGTGTGACTGTTTACCTGTCGATACGCGTTTCCCCTAACTGATTGTTGAGCCGAACAATATCCATAGCTACCCCAATCTGACTTTTTTTATAAGATGCTGAACACCTGACTCCAACCGATACCAGTTATTCTGCCAATAACACGCATAACATTAATCATAACGGAAGCCTAGCTCAAGTTCGTGCCTCTCGCACACAAACCATCAACCATCGGTTTCTCTAGCGATACCTAACCAGCGTTATTAAAAACATCCAGAAATTCGCTTAAACACACTGCTGTCCTGATGACATTTACAGATTGTCCAAAGACGCTCTGCCATCTTTGTTTGTGATGTTTCCTTGGGGAAACTGGTTAAAACCTAAAACCTGCTTAATTATTCAGCGGAACGAACATGTTTTTATCCATTAAGTTAAAAAGAGACTTTGGTAGCTTCGTCATTAAGTTAGCTGAAATAGCCTGTGGTGGAATGTAGCTAGCTAAACAAGTACATTCAAGTACAATTTTGAGGTAGGCCAACTTGTAGCCTAAAAAAAAAAAAAAAAAAAAACTTGTAGCCTAGCTAGCTAGCTAGCCACTTACTAGAGCATTTCCATTTTATGATACTTTCAACATCTACTCTACTACATTTGGAGGCAACTATTTTATATTTTTACTCCACTACCATTATTTGACAACTTTAGTCACTATATTGTTTATTTGCAGATTCAAATATAAATCAACTAATAGACAAATAGTCTACATGATATGTAGATTAAGCTACCCTGAAGTTAAAGGTGCTCTAAGTGATGTGACGCGTTTTTTAAGCTACAAATTTTTTTGTCACATACAGCAAACATCTCACTATCCACTAGCTGCCAGCTGTCCCCTGAACACACTGTAAAAAAAAACTGCGGTCTCTGTAGACAGCTCAGGCTCCACAAACGGCAACAAAAACAAACTGCGCCAACCTGCACAACGAACCATAACAAACAGTGTTACAGACAATAACCGACAAGAAGGAGTTGGTTGAATCATGAATACGCATTGTGGAAGTAGCCTACGTGCTAACGCTGCTGCAGTGATGGCTCAACCAGCTCCTTCTTGTCAAGATGTTTGCTGTATGTGACAAAAAATGTTGTAGCCTAAAAAACGCGTCACATCACTTAGAGCACCTTTAATCAAGTAGGCTAATTAAAATAAATTCCGCCCTACTGTAACATTAAAGTAATGAATTAATGCACATTAATGCATCACTAATTATAATCCAGTAACAATATGGAATTGGCAATTCTGCATAATTAGCACCTTTACTTTTGGCACTTTAACTTGATTTAGATGCTAATACTTTTCTACTTTTACTTACTAAGAGTTTGAATGCAGGACTTTTACTACTACTACTACTACTTTACTACTAGTATTTCTACATTATAGTATTGCTACTTTTACTAAAGTAAAAGATCTGGATACTTCTAACCATTACTGGAAATAGCTAACTTTATTCTACAACGGAGTTGTCAGAGAAAAACATCTTTTAAGCTTTTACATAAATGTTACCCCACTAACCTTTTTTATTTAAAGATATTTAAAAGTAAGTGACATGACTAATAAATGCACCTTTTGTGCTGAAAGTGTTTTTTTGCTAATTTTGGAACTACTCTGGTGTACATTCATTTCAGATGTTAGTGCTTTCATTTTTTATCATGTCCTTCCTGAGTTTGTTGTGTTTTGAACATTTACTGTTTGGTTTTCATATCTGTGATATGAAAACTTAAATTAAGTCAAAACACTAATATTAACCTAATTATTATTTTGGATACATTCTATAATTATAGGAGCAAAATTATAATTTAAGGTAAAACCGTGCTTAAATATTTTATTTTTTATTTTTTCCAATATATGCAAACAATTATTTCCTGTGACAGTGCAAACACTTAAATTGACAAATGTATGTTGTACCCCCAACATTTTTTGAATTTGTCTTTTTTCTTGTACGTATTGCTATTTTTTATTTTTTAAATCTCTTTCTCTGTGTATTGGCGCGGCTTCTGGTGTCTTCTCTTCATGCCTGTCCTGAACATGTTAAATTTTGTATGTTTACTAAATAAAGTTCTGAGAAAAAAAAAGATTTCTACTGAGATTCCTTTAGGTCAAAGAAGACTGATAACGCTAGCTAGACTGCCATATTTGTAATAGTTTGATCATAAATGCATAATTAACATCATAAATGCTATTGCAGTTGAAGTTGCTTGCCTGGTCTTGAACAGAGAGCCATGATTAACATAGATTCACATGACACTGTGACTTACTTAACTTCTGTACTTCAGGTGTCAACAAAGTTGTGGACAACATCTGTAAGCTTTCTCCAGATCTGTTGGCTGAAGCAGTAAGTATATTTTATCTCTAGCATAGAATTGATTGACGATTATAATTTATGTGAGTAAAGTGCTTAGAAGAGAAGCACCGCACATCATGTTATTGTTGGCCTGTAGTATTTGTCAAATTACCACAGGCACAAAATAATTAATTTCGGAAATGACAATAATGTAAACCCAACATGCCTCTTCACGCTTCATTTTTAAGCTATGCAACAGCACGAAGTTGTCGTGGTACAAACCTCTCAGTGGGATTAACAACTGCATGTTAAATACAATATAACAGTGTTCATTGTAGGGCTATTAGCAGCCATACTCTGCACATTTTACACAGGATGTGGTTTTGTTGCCATAGAGGTTCTAGTAGTTGTGATAACGAATCGTATAATCTCCACAGTGTCAGCACATTCTGATTTATCTTCAAGGACAAACTAAAGGAGTAGATTCAGCTGAAATTTCTCATGTGAGTCAATATTTCCTTAGAATATTTTTTAACTTGTAGTAACCCATCTTCCCAGGTTCCTCTTTCATTACTTTTTTTTTTTTTTTTTCTGGGCAGAAATTCCAAAGAGCTGGAGTCAGACTTGACCATGAAGCTCAACAGGACATTATCAGATTTCTCCTGTTAACATTCAGGTATCTTCTGTCCTATTTTATTATTTTGCCTCTGAATGTGGTTTGTTAGCTGGTGAATGTGTCTTCTCCTGTGTAGCCCACATTTATTCTTTGTTATTTTTTAAGGCCCAACATATTGATTTGTTTGTCCAGTTTGATGTAGTTGCATGTTCATTCTAAATCCCCTAAATAAGATCATGCCTATAGCATTGTGTAACAGAGCTTTAACAGCGTTTATCCTGGGTTATGCGCCTGGCAAAAGGTTAAATCATACATAAAGAAGGACTTTGTTGTACCCAAAAGTGTAATAGTTTAGATTTTTTTCATCAGGTCAGCTGGGAAGAGCAACTTCTCTGGGGATGACCTTGTGTCAAGACTGGAAGAAGGCAGTAACAAGTGGCCCAAAGCTTCCCTTCAGGTGTTGCACAGGTTGTGGAGCGAACATGGTGCATTAGTCCATGCTCAGCAGGAGGTCCAGGCCATGCTCAGCATCAACCAGGTATGTATACATCTCATTTTCAATATAGTTTCTATATTTCACAGACTGTGTCTATATTAAGGCAGATGAGACTTTGTTGTTTTGCTGTATCTTTCTAGTTAGTGGACATGCAGTGGAAGCTCGGCATGGCCGTGAGCTCAGACACCTGCCGATCTCTCAACTCCCCCTACGTGTCTCTACTGCTAAAGATCGTTGAGCCCTCCGGGCAGATTTGTCAGAGGTCTTTTGAAATGACCATTCCACAGTTCCAGGTCTGCATTACTGGATGTGAATGTAGTGGTGTTGGTGTAATTATTTACGTTAATTATTTGTTTGTCCTCTGCAGAACTTTCACAAGCAGTTCAAGGAGATGGCAGCCGTTATGGAGACTGTGTGACGGTTGCAAGTTCACCTAAGTGCTTGTCGAAATAACACTCCAGTTAACTTGTTACCCAACCGAAGAACTGCTTGACACAGGTGTGTGTCTTCTGGCTGTTTAACATGTGGATACCAATTATTGCAAATGTCAATTGTCTGCTTTTCACTTTGCATTTTTTTACAGGTTGCACAAGCTCCTAAATGATTTACTGAACAGTCCTGGGGCTTTTTGTTAACTTCTGAATTATGAGGACTTACTTTTGCCGTTTGTGTTTTTTCCCCGGTTAATACTGAAATGTATACTGTGTGGTTATGAGGAGACCTTTGCCCTTTTTTCTACTTCCACTTTGATGCTACACAACAATGATACAATAACAATCATTAAATGTAAACCATTGTATGGCTATTTGATTCCAACTTCACAGCTTAGAGCAAATCAAAGTAAAAGCATGTATACACTAAATCAATGAAATGCTTAGTGTCCCTGTTTACCATCCAACTAATGTAGAATCCCGAGAGAAATAATTCTGACCTACCTTTGGGTAGTTTTGTAGTCTTAATATTGGTTCTAGTGGGGAGTCCACAGTTTCTGCAGCAAATTTAGGGATGCTTTAATTATCTGGTGTGCCGATTGTCTTTGATTGCATTTCTAGATGGATGGATCTCATTAATTTCCATTTTCGCCACAATCCATTGTAGACAGTTAATTCAATACAATGTCAACACTCAAAGAACCGAAATACAACCACGTGATTTCATCAAGTGGGGGTCTATTTGATGGCCTGCCCTGTATTATATAAAAGTCTACAGTTTAAATATGTATACATCATAGAGGTATACACATAAATCCTCACCAGTACTGTGGGGTTTAGTAGGCTGCAGAACTCCAGTGGCTACTGCCTCGGTGATGAGGTTATATATGGCACAGCTTCTATTTTGGGGATAGGAGGAGTGCTTGGAATTATGGCATTCTGTAGATGGTAGCTTCTCTAGTGCATAGAGCATATCAGATAGGATTACAGCTTTCCAAGACTATGAATCAGCACAGCCTGCTTGTAAACAGTTAGCTGTGAACTGCCTCAGTGAAGTATTGCATATTGTGCTGCCAACATAGTATTTGGCCAAGTCTGGTCTTCACAACCTCCGCTCATTTTACCAGGTAGGTAGGATGACAGCAAACAAAGTTATGGGCCCGGAACACTTTCTACACTACCATAAAAGTGGCTTTCCATTATTACTATACACTGCTAGGCTATTGTGCAGTGGTGGAAGACAAATTTAGATCCTTAAGTAAACATACTAATAACACACTGTAAAAATACTGTTACAAGTAAAAGTCCTGCATTGAAAATGTTACTTAAGTATGTATATCATCAGGAACATCTACATAAATGAATACAAGTCAAAGTACTTAATGCAGAGAAATCCTTCTAATCATTTCAGCTGTACTTGTAAGCCTATATTGTTGGGTAGTTTAATTTATAATAAACCGTATTTGATAAACAATGTGTTTTGTGTTCAACTGTCAGGCTAATGTAGTGGAGTAAAAAGTACAAAATTTCCCTCCTGAAATGTAGTGGAGTAGAAGTAGAAAGTGGCATGGAAAGAAAACTCAAGTATAAAGTATATACAGTACTTGAGTAAATGTGCTTAGTTATATTCCACCACTGCTATTATGCACTGTCGAGAAAGGTGGAGCTTCGTGCTGTCACGTTTTGTACGGCGGCTCTGCCCTGCCCACTCCTCCAGCACATGGGATGGTTGGGCGGGTCATCAACGCGCACAGCTGCTCCGCCTTCAAGGCGTTGTGGAAGAAAGGATCACAGTCGGGACACTACATTAAAAGGCGATAAACAGACATCAATGTATGTATTTTAGAAAGAAAAATAAAATGCGACCACGCCTACTAAGCTCATAGGATTTTAGGGCTGGGACTGTATCAATGCGCCGCGCCGTTGTGCGCTCTGGAGCAACGTAGCGCGTCAAAGAATTCCGATTTCTCGGCGACTTGTTTACACAGGAGCCAACCAAAGCCACGTTTTAAGCAAGCTTGGTTGGGACAGTATGACTGTTTAGCATTTAAGTCACTGCCCATGCAAACAGTGAACAACCAGTGCAGGGAAGCAAGCTACAAATCCATCAGTATTAGTGAATTTCCTTGACATCCTAGAAAAAAAAAAACTGTCCATCGGTGAGATTTTGATAACCTGGAGTATTGCCGTTGATCGACAGGGCGAGCACGTGTGCATGTAGCTAATCGCTTTGTTGTATGATATTTCACCGTGGATGTGGACATGAAAACTGTTGCAAACTAACCACAACTACGCCTGACCTTGGTTGCAAATGGTACAGATCGGCTCGGCATCATTTTTGAAAGTAGTCTTTAGTCCCACATCTGTGTCACCGAGCTTCAGCCGAAAGTCTGCTGCGTCGACATGGAGAGTCAGGAGGAGAGGGAGAACAGCCCTCCGAAGTCCGACAGGAGGTTCGCCCTGACTTACATCGGCTGGTCCTCGCTCGACAGGCGGACCACCCTGCCCATGCTGCCGTGGCTGGTGGCTGAGATCCGCAGGAGAAGTGAGAAAGGAGACTGCGGCCCCATGGTGCAGCCAAGAGAAGTTCAGCTGGTCCTCAACCCCCCCTTCGTCCGATGTGTCCCTTCCAGCAGCAACAACTCTTCAGTCTTCATATTCGAGCACAAAGCACAGCTCATCTCTCGCTTCATACACAACAGCAATGACCTCACCTATTTTGCCTATCTGCTGCGGGGCCAGCCTGACAACCCTGAGTCCGAGATGTCCTGTCACGTCTTTAAGGCCTCCGACCCCAACCAGGTAGGCATGTCCACGTGTCAAAATATCCATGACACATGACAACAATACTTTTACCAGGAAGATTGAAGTACATCTATAGCATGCAAAGAACAATGTTGATCAAGAGATAATAAGGGGATCAGAACTGTAATCACTCAAATAATACATATTGCTAAAGGCATTTAAGAAGTGAGTTTCAGTGACCACATACTGCTCAAAAGTCCAGTATAAACAATACAAACCTCTCAGTGTAATGTTTTCATAATATTCCAAAAGGTATTTATATTTATAATGTAAAAATCTGGGTCTTTAACAGTAAATCTACTATGATGTCAGGATTTACATTGAGGGCCACCTGTGTACATTTTATGATGGACACCCATCATAAAATGTACTGTCCAAATGTAAACACAACACAAAGGAATATCCAAATCTCCTTTAGGTGACAACTAATTTAATCTCTAACGCACAGTAGATTAGTCCATGGTCGAAACATGTTTTCTTTGGTATTAAGTATTTAGGCCACCAGTTGGTGGGAATAATAAACAGAGCACCCTGGATTTTTGGCAAAGTTAATCCATCTCTGTGCTATTGTCTTTATTTGATCAGAAATGTCTTTGGTGACTGTGGTGTGACAACAACTGAATAGGCACAATATCGAGTCAGCACATTTACATGCTGATCAGCATGATGCCACTCTTGAGTAATCTACTGAAATGTGGTAAACAGTCCAAAATCAGGAACGTGGGAGTCAGTGTTTGAAAAAGAACATGCACTCATGTTTTTCTGGTCTTTGCTGAAATTCATCTTAAGTCATAGTGTATGTGTAAGGCACTGTGCTCAAGAGCTCACCCCAGTGGCACTGATGTCTGTGTCTGTATGTTTGCTTGTGTGTGAGTGAGAGTTTGCGGTAGTGAATGAGAAATGCTTAATACATGTTTTGTTTGTTTATTTATGAATCTGGTGGTTTGGGGTTGGGCCAACACGAGTATGTACCTGTTGAAACTGAAGTCTTGCACTTTTACATTTTATTGTCGTTTCCCAAATGAACAAGGACACCTTCATAAGTAATGTTGTCACAAACAGATATCCAGTTATGCTCACGTTTTGCATTGATCTCAAATACGCCTGCGTTATATCATGTTTCCTGTGGTATGTGCAGGGCTCTGGCAGGCGGTTTCTCTACTGGTGAAAGCTGAGAGCTGAAGAGGCAACACACAGATGTACTTTCGAGGTGTCTGGCCAGTCAGAAAGGCATCTTGAACATGCCTCATTCAGCATTATTACGCAACAAGAACTGGTTTGGCAGCCAGCATGCTAGCAACATGTGCAAGGTGGGCCATGTGGAATTCATAGGTTATTCTACCAGTGCACTGCTGCCATGTTAAAAAAAAAAAAAAAAAACCTGGTTGCAGTCATTGTTAATGATTTGATTATTTACCAGGTATTTTCTGTTTATAATACAGGCCTTCTTTTTGTGATACCGTGACTTTTCTATTCATTCCAAGTTAGTTTGAAGACATGATAATAAGTCTTTGCTTTGTTTTTTAATGGCAGGCATGTTTGGAAAATCTATTCTTAGCTGTAGATGGGACATAGGTAGATTGTGTAAAGCCTGAGGAAAGACCCCTGGCATCTCCCAATATGATGTGAAAGGTTAAAATGACGCTTATGATGTCTTGACAAGCAGAGAAGCTTAGTTGGCCTATTAGATTTTGTTTAGGCATAGAAAACAAAATCAAGTTTTTTAACAAAAGGAAATGTGAACAAAGCATAGTGTACGTAAACATGGAATGTCTCATTGTGTGTGTGTTCCTTTGTTTGAAAGGTTGGGTACTTAAAATCAAGTTTGACTTCCTTAACTTGAAATACAACTAACTTATATATTGTAAACATTTTTGATTCAGCCGTAATTGGATATTTTGCATAAGGTGCAGCCATTCTGGCATTTATGTAATCTTGATTGATGTATCCATGACAAAAGGCTACACACCATATTTTGCCAGACACTCTGATTTAGAGTTTAATTGTAACATTTTACTTGGATAAAGTTAGGGATACTCATCTACGTCCTCAGTGAGACTCTCATGACACAAATTTAACAGTGACTCCAGTCATCTTCATTGTGCCGTGATCAAGCCTGCACCAGACAGTCCGAGCCTGCACGTGTCCTCTGCTCTCACTTGGAACTAGACCACAGTGGAATCTCTCACTGGGTGACTCTGCTGTCGGGTGGGTGCTGGTCATCATTAAGCGACGTGTACTGACAGTGGGACACACTCATGAGCCAAGTCAGGGCAAGAGTGACATACTTGTCTGGGCTATAAAAGTCTAAATCAGCATTTAGTAAACTATCTGTGCTATGGAGTAACATTAAAAAACAGACATTACTTTTTTATTCTCTGCTTTTGAGAGGCGTTAATATACTTGTGGGACTTAACAAGTATATTAACACATCTCATAAGCAGAGAATAAAAAAGTGTGCTAGTTTTGGTTAGCCAGGAGAGGTGAGGTGACTGCGAACATTATCACGTTTCTTGCAGAATGAAAACTAAAGTGCTTTGATTATTATCTGGTTGTCATGAGAGATGACAAAGTGCTTAATCTGCCCGGTAACAGTGCATTGGGAACACATTGAATTTATTCAAGTTATAGTAGCAGTGCATGCTTGAAAAATTTTCATGTCTTAAAGGTCCCATGGCATGAAAATTTCACTTTGAGGTTTTTTAACATTAATATGATTTCCCCCAGCCTGGCTATGGTCCCCCAGTGGCTAGAAATGGCGATAGGTGTAAACCGAGCCCTGGGTATCCTGCTCTGCCTTTTGAGAAAATGAAAGCTCAGATGGGCCGATCTGGAATCTGCTCCTTATGAGGTCATAAGGCTGTAATTCTGCACCAAGGCTGAATTTTGGAAAGAGACTTCAGATACAGTATTAGGGGACCACTAAGGTCTATATAAAAGCATCCAAAGAGCACCATGTCATGGGACCTTTTAACCTCCATATGGTCACTAAACACAGTCAACTGTTAACATTATTTGCAGTTGATTCTCTAATTAGCAGTAATATAATACATTGATTTTGACAGTGCAAAATTGCAGGATGTATCTGTTTGATTGTGAGTAAACTTGTGCTAATAGAGAACTGACTGCCCCTGATCATTTTTTATAACAGACATATAATTTGTTTTGTTCTGACATTGTACTGTAATGACACATAACATGGTCTTCCATGGAATTCTTTTTGTTTTAATGCAACAAAAAAAGTTTACGGGAGGATGTAAAGGAAAGTTTTGACACGTTATTTTCACTTGACATAAGAGCCCTAGTCTTGCTTTTTTTCTTGAGTTAGGACATGAACTTCGTTTAACTATGGTGTCCAGTTTGATCTTAGGCAGTTGGAAAATCACTGGGAAGACTTCACAGCTGTAGTGAGAACAATAAGGTATTTATTTTATTTTTTTATATAAATCAGTTTCCTATATTTCATAAGGCGGTTTCTGATTCAATGTTTTTTTTGTGGCTTATTGGGTTAAACAGGTATACGTTGACATTTGAAGTTCGGGCAAATAAAGTCCAGCTGCAATTGGCTTTTCTTTTCTTTTTTTTAAATCTTTTTGAGTAACTTTGCAAGAACTTACATTGATTACTTAACTTAAAAAGCATGTAATCTTGGATTGTTTCTTCTCTGACATGATGAAGGAGAATTATCTTCCATGGCTCTGTTTCTGTCTGCTTTCATTCTTATCTTGTATTGACACATTGATAATCTGTGTGTCTCTAAAAGAAGTCTAATTTGGCCTAATTGCAGATGGTGTGTGCAGGTGTGTTGGGCCCTCACCCTGATTTGGCTTAATGGTTCCAATAAGGGCAACAGACTTTGCCAGCTGCTGTTTGATCAGATATTATCAGGGCCTATTGTAGGGAGGTTTGACAAAACACGAGCCATGCACTGAGAGTGAGGACTCCACCAGCTCTGGTGGGACAATCCTCGTGTTTGTTTTCTCCTAAGCTCTAAAGCTGTTACCGTTTATGTAGACAGGCTTTGGATCACAGCCAGTGTCGCTGATATTGTTTGATAAAGCCAGGCAATGATGGGTGAAGGTTAGATGTGAAAACCAGTTCGAAGAACCGCCACAGTGGGAGGCTATGTTTTTAAATAGATTTCCAGTGGAAAAACCATACAGTCTATGTGGGTAACACACAGCTATTCTCTATTCCCTAACAGTTTTTGCCTGTCTGTGCCTGTCTTCACCCAAAGAATGAGCACCTTTTACTGGCTCGATATTGGGTTGACTACAAATAATTAATCGGCTCAAATGATGCTGTGGCGTCATCTTACTCATGTATAAACCAGCAGTGCCTTTAAATGTTAAGACAGCGCTATTATTTCTTTCCTACACAGGCTTAGTTGCATGACAGATCAGACCAGTGCAGCTGTGATGCACCAAGGCCTCTGAATTACCTTGACCTTGTGTCCGCACTGCTTTTGCCAATTTTTTTTTTTTCAGAAAGGTAGCAGGCCTGATCTCACATTGTTTTTAGTAAATAGGGGTGACATGTTTTACGGTATTTTGTGCTTACATTTATGTGTAGACATTGGTCTCTGCACCTTGAAGTTTTCCGTTATCTCAAAAGATTCTTTGAAAGTTTTCAAGCATTCCAGAAAAATAAACCGACGATTTCAAAATCAATTAGACAGGTCAATTTTGTTAGAGTGAACAGATGGCCGAGTATGTATGACCAACCACCCACCAACCTGCCCTCTTCCTCATCTCAATGTAGCCCCCTGTCACCAGCCACCCACAGCTCAACCATTGGGCAGGCAGGCACTTGGAAAATAGGACTTTTAAAATAGCTCATGTAGCCTCAGGTCAATATGGCAGACAAGAATTTGATCTCTGTGTCTCATACATAAACTAGCCTCCATGAAAAGCAGGGATACACTTTCTCATGTTTTCTTTTATTCACGATCATTCCTTTCCTGTTTGCCTGACCTCCCGCTTCTATCTTGTTGTTCTGGTCACACCTCTGAAGTAAGACTGATTTTTGTTACATAACTTCCCTCCCTGGTCTACAAAATAAATAAATATATGCTCAACAGTCTGTGAGCAACTCTTATCAGAGATGCGATAGGAGATGTGTGCAGTGTGTGGAGCCACTGTTTGTTTAAGCGCTCATTGTTGTCTTAAATGCGGTATTTGGCTGACCTTGGCTGCGGCCCTGGTTCTCGGAACTCTCGCTTTTTAGAGAGCTGGGACTCCGAGGATGTCAGTCGCGTTGTGTCTGCCAAAATGATTTGGCATCTCAATTCTAAGTGTCCCATGATTGAGGGACGGTCTGGCTTCAAATTCCCAAGTATTGCTTAAGAGTGTGCTTTGAAAGACTTACATTTTATGTCTTGACTTGTTTTTTTTTTTTTTCTTCCTGGATGCATGTTACCGAAGCAGTTACCCTGCTTGCATGGCACAAGCCGTTCCTGCACGAGTTGAACAAGGTGCAAGTGCCTCACACAGTAGAGCAGAAACCGGCTCAGTGACCTTCCAAGTCTCTCATTCTGTCCAGCTCTTTGTTTTGTCTTTTGTCCTATAGTGTGTGGGTGTTTCCTGTCTCCTCACCTACTTCTGTTACCATAGTGTTTGGTCTGTCTGCTGTTGACTAGCCTTAGTTAGATCAAATATTGTGCTGTTGTTTATTTTAGCCTTGAGTTATTTAAAGTCGCAATATGAAGTAAGGTCATATTATTTGTCAATCAAAGCAAGTTCTTGGCTGAACTGCAACTGTCAGCTAAACATACTTTTACTTCTGTCTGTGCATTAATGAGATGTGATTTATTTATTTTTAAATAGTGTAGAAACTGGAAACAAGTCGCAAACTGTGACTTTGGAGCTAATTGCAGTTGATGTTGTTGTTCAGTTGTAGGAAGAGCTGCAGAGCAAACCTTCTGGCGTTCCAGTTCACTTCCCTTACTCTTTTGTTATGGTTTTCCTCGTTAATGTCTTCCTATTCATCTTATCTACTCGATCCACTCTCCTTTCTTACAGGTCCCTGAGGTGATCAGCAGTATTCGCCAAGTGTCCAAATCAGCCCTAAAGGAAGATGCCAAGCCCAAACAGGAAGCTGACGAGGCCTTCTACAACTCCCAGAAGTTTGAAGTGCTTTACTGTGGCAAGGTAGAAATGAATGCGCTCCTCAAATATGAAGTGTTTTTAATTGGGCAGTTGTATTAATGTTGCTGAATTAAAACTAATTCCAGGTGACAGTTCTGCACAAAAAGGCTCCCGTCACCCTCATCGATGACTGCATCGACAAGTTTCGTCTGCATGAGGGTGAGCGCAAGCGCCTGAGGCTACTCAACGGTCAGCGAGGGTCCGCAGAGAGTACCCCTGTGGAGCTGTTAATAGGGGAAGAAGGAGACCCTCTCTCCTCTGTTCTGACTGAGAGTATAGAAGACCACGGAGGCCCTGGAGTGGAGGACATGACCGGAGGTGGAGGTAAGAGCCTCATGCAGATTGACGATTAGCATTAGCTGTTTTATCGAAATAACGTATATGCACATTACTACAGAAGGTCAAAGCTGAATCTGCAAGTAGCTTTAGTCAGATGTTTACAGCACAGGATTGACCGTTTGCTAAGCCCCGCACCCCTTTGTTACTGTTGCTACGCTTGTCAAGAGAGATTTCTGTTCATGCACGGCATATGCAATTTACAATAAAAAAAAAAAGAAAGTTCTAAATTTGGAAACTAGTCATTAAACTAGCTAATAGGGTTGTGATTTTAACTAACATGTAATTTGTTCAAATTAATTTGAATGCAACCTGTATAGCGTAATACTAAAAGTCTAGCTAAAGTCTGAGATACAAGTAAGTATGAGTGTTAAATGTCACATAAGCATGTGTGGCCAGCAAAGTCCATGTCAGTGACAGCCCTACGAGCTAATTGACAGTAGTGCCATGAGTTGGTTGAGAACCCTGTCTGTTGGTGATTTTTAATCTTTCCAGCAGACTCATTTTCCAGGCAAAAAGTCAGCATCCTCACCAGTTGATCATTCATGTAGTAGATGTAATCCTGAATAAAGAAACCACATTGCTCTTGTATTGCAGTATGGAGCTAGTTAGTATATATTATAATTGTATTATTCTTTTTATTCTGTAATATCATATTTTAGTATGTAAGTATGATATGGGGAAATTAGATGATGACTTTATCAAACTTGTCTGATTGATGTGTGGTGGCCCTGTTCACCAGTAACAATAGTGACTAAAAGTGTCCGGTATGTTAATCTAAATAAACAGCATGTGTCTTTGCTGTATGCGGTTTCAGGTAAAGGCCTGTGTAACAGTGCCAGTCAGAGCAGCCTGCGAGGAGCGTTCCCCGAGTGCATCCTGGAGGATTCTGGGTTTGAGGAGCCCCAGGAGTTCCGTGCGCGCTGCAGCAGCCTGGCAGGGAGTCTGCACAAGAAGCCGGGGGAAGGCGTCATCATGGGTCCCACACGCCGCAGGCACTCGAGCGCACCAAACCACGTTCAGCCATCTGATTCAGACAAGAACCGTACTATGCTCTTCCAGGTAGGGGACATTTAATAATGCTGTGTAGGGCTGAGTGATTAATCGTTTTCAAATCAAAATCGCGATTTGAAAGAATGCGATTAATCGAATGGGAAATGTTTAGTTACGTGTTTGGCGTAACATTTGGTTTAACATTTATTATTCCTCTTTTTATTATTATTTTTACATAAGATAAAGGCTGGAATAATGTTACATATCACAGATTGTTTACAGAAAGATCCTATTTTCAGTGGATTTTTAATTTATTTTGTACTACTTTATTTAACATGTTCGTAGAAGGTGCAATATGTAGCTAAAAATTATAATCGCTTTATCTTGCAGGAGAATCACAATTAGATTTTTTTCCCCAAATCGTTCTGCCCTAATGCTGTGCTGTACTTCTGCCAATGTCTTGGTCTTAGAATGAGTGTAGCAGAGGTTTCTTATCTCTGTGTCCAGCTGACCGTAGAAGCTGAGTCCGTTGGTAAAACACAGCCCTGAGGAGCTTTATCATAACAGCAATGTTCTCTCATGTTCTCTCCAAAAGAGTAGTGGATGTTTGGTTTATGGGCAGAACTCTGTATATACTCCCTTTTGTCAATAAGATGGATGGATGTTTTCTTTCACTTGACTCCCATCTGTCACAGCACAAAACCAAATGCTTGCTTGCTTCAGGCCATCTGTCAATGAAACCCTGTCTGCATCTAGTTCTAAAGTTCTTGCTATTGCAAATCATTTTTATGTGCACATGGCTGGCAGTTATGTACAGACTAGCTCGGTCCAGTGTTACCGCCTCAGTTAGAGGGCAGGAACTCCTTAGTAGAATTTGTGACTTCAGCGCTACTTCTGTGTGAATGTAAATCCACCGCTTTGTGAAAAGCATGCAGGCTACAGAGTGAGCCAGCTGCCATTCCTCACACATCATGTCCATTTCCTTTTCTGAAGCTAATTTTAAAAACTAGAGCACAACGCTCAATATGATACTCCACATAGCAGTCAATTATGGGGAAAAATCGTTGGTGCAGACTTGTTGACCTTGATTTTGAGAGTGCGCGAGTGTGTTTATGTATGTCATTGAACGGGTCTCAGAATAGTCATGAGATACTTGACACTGAAATTGTCTTCATCTTAATTTATATCCATGATCCACAAACAGCATTAAGATATTGTTTTGTGTGAGTTCTTTTTTATGTCTTTATGCATGTATCTATCTGACCATAATATACTTGTGTGTTTCACAGGTCGGCCGTTTTGAAGTAAATCTCATAAGTCCAGACAGCAAAACAGTGGTGCTGGAGAAGAACTTCAAAGATATCTCATCCTGCTGTCAGGTTGGTTTATTTTTACTTGCTGTATTTAAACTAAAAGCCTCTCTTTTCTGTCTCTGCAGTCCTATAGCGATGAGACTCATTTTATGCATTTCTTTACTAGACATCTAATGCATCACTGCCTGTATTTACCGCACAGCAAGCCTTTTGTCTTCAAGCCTTAATTTGATGGCAAATTACATCTTTATTAGTGATGTAGAAATATGTTCTTTTTTGTACTGCAAAGTGGATATTTTAAATTTTACAATTTTGTTTTATGATTTGTACTGCTGGACTGATTACAAAGTTTCCTGTTTTTTCTTAAATTTGACTCAGGGTGTTAAGCAGTCTGACCATTTTGGATTCATCTGTCGGGACCCATCAGAGTCTGGTCCCAGTCAGTATGTGTGCTACGTTTTCCAGTGTGCCAGTGAGTCCCTGGTGAGTCACACAAAACATGTGCATTAAAATTGCTTTAGTTTTCGCTCTTAACCCGAAACTTTTATTTTAATCTGTTTTTGTCTTTTTGTGTGTATGTGTGTGTCTTTTCCCTATGTTTGCTTGTATGTGTCAGGTAGATGAAGTGATGCTGACCCTGAAGCAGGCCTTCACTACAGCAGCCGCCTTACAGAGCAACAAGACCGAGATCCAGTTGTGTGAAGCCTGCCCCATGCATGGCCTGCACAAGCTCTGCGAGCGGATTGAAGGTCAGTCATGTAAAACTCTCTCTGGCTTGACTCATGAATATATTGATGCATGGACTGTTACTCAGAGTTAAAGCAACATAAAAGAGCATTCTTATTTCCTCTTCTGTTTCCAGGTCTCTACCCACCCCGAGCAAAGCTAGCTATCCAAAAATATCTCTCCCAGCTGACTGACAATGAGCAGGCTGAGATCTTTGAGCGAGTTCAGGTAAGGTTCAGCTATGCTTAGAGAAAGCACACTTCAGTATCTGGAAAAAGTGTGACATATTGACAGTTTTTTGTTGATTAATTTCTCAAGACTAAAGCCATGTTTTTTCCTCATCTTGGGTTTTAAGTGTTTGTGTATCCATGTCTGCAGAAATTGAAGCCCGGGTCAGACCAAGAGGAGAATGAGCTGGTGATTCTCCATCTGAGACAGCTCTGTGGAACCAAACAGAAGTCCCACCTCCACATCAGAGAGGCACCACAGGTAAATAATAGTCCGTCACAGTAGATTTAATTCTTGAGATTTTATTTTAACTTTACCTAAGAACTGAAATGGTATAGTGTCAATGCCTAAAACATTTACAGGGGCCTTTCAACATCCTCGACATTTGACAAAAGTCAATTTAGACCTGTGTCTCAGCCCTCTGGACCTCAGATTTTCTTTTGGATTTTTGGGTTGGTATAGTAGCAACTTTAAATAGAAAAGGCCACAGAAAACATTGAGTAAAGAAAAAAAATCAACATAGTTATTTACTCCAAAACAAGACAGGTTGAGTTCTTGAATCCCAACAAGCAAGTCAAACTGGGTTTTCTATTGTTGATGCAACTTTTCTTGTGTTGTGAGTGATTGTAGGGTTGCATAGAATGTTTAAAGATTTTAGTTCCCTGTGATGGCTGCTATTGCTGCTAGCTCTTTGCTGCTATATAAATTCCCTAAATATAAATTCCCATTTGGAAGTGTAATATTCCTAGAAAAGACCTAAGCTGGTTATCAATTGAATCACTGTTACATTCCATAAGTTGCTGCGGGAAAAGCATGACATTAAAGTATGAAAAGGTTGTAGATTATTACATTGGCATGATCTAGCCTGAGGGATTGTATTTAAATATGAAACATTTAAATGGCAGAACAACAGATCAGTATTATTTTACTACTACTGTCTGCTTACTGATTTTGTGTACTGAAGGCTCACAGTGAAAGTTGCATTTTATTAATTATTTCTGTGATTATTTTTTTTTCTTCTTCATTCTGCCCATTTTCTCTGACAGAATTCAGCAAACAGCTCATCCGCGGGAGACGGCACAGCCACCAGCAGTCGCTTTAAACTTGATCTTCTTAAGAATAAAGCACGCACCTCCCTTACCAGCTCCCTGGAGAACATCTTTTCAAAGGTGGGTCACAAGAGTTTTTTTATAGAACACGTTTTCTTTTCTGCCCCCGCCTCTATCTTAATTTATTATCCTGCTTTTATTTTATCTACCACTTTCCTGTCTCTTTCTCTAAGTTTAGTCCCTGTCTCTGACTCTAGTTTTTCTCTACCCCTGGCAGAATATAGCCACTGTGCTGTGTACCTTTGTGCCTCTCTGCTTTCCCTTTGTATCAGTTGCTGTTTCTGTGTCATTGTCATCCAGGGGATTTGAATTGACCCATATCTGCCAGTGAGACAGCAGAATAATTCCTTAGTAAAGGGATCCAGGCAATCTGAGACCTCTGCTGCCATCTGTTATTGTCTCAGAGACTTAGCCAAACAATGACACTGTTCATTTCATCAAGTCAGGAAACATTAGTCCTTTTTTATTTTTTTTTCTTGCCATTTATGATTTTCTGATTCATTGCTAATCAATGTTTTACAACCTTCTTGACAATCCCAACTGCACTGTTTGTCATGAGCAATTGGTACACTTTTGAAAACGGATTGTTATCATTTATGTATATTGTTTTTTCGGAACTACAGAAAAATTGTATAATCATCTCTGTCACCAGGGTGCCAGCCGGATGCGGGGCCGCTTGGGAAGCATGGGAAGCATCGGCGGTTTTGAAAGAGTAAGTGTCCTTGAGGGGGAGCACGAGAATTCCCATAACTTTACTCGAGGGACTGGGAATTCTCACTTTTTACCCAGTGGCTTTTTAAAAGCATGTTATTCCACCTCTGTCCTCAGGAAAGGGCAAGTGTGACAGGCATGTGCTTTCACTTCATCAGTGTCAGTAGCTGGAGGCTGCCAACATTTCTTTTCTCACATGGAGACATGAGTCTGCATGAGTCTGCACTGCATTATTCCCACATTGATTCATGATGCAGCTGCATTGGCCAAAAGACAGAACAGTACAGCAGGGGGTGCGTTTACAGAGCTGTCAGGGAATCATTTGGGGTTGTTTGTTCCACTGTGTCACTGCTGTGCAGAATGTGAAGTGATTTTGCGATGTAGTCCCTATGACTTCCCATCAGTCATGATGGAGTTAAGAGTATGCCACCGATTTAGCATTACACTCCTGGAACATTGTTGGACTCACGGTTTAAAAGAAATGGATCCAAATTGATGCATCAGAACCAGAGATATTGTCTTTTTTTACCTCACTTTTTCCTTGTCAAAACCTTCGCCTAGTGCTGCTTATAGTATTTACCGCACAGAGATATGAAATAGACCGTCACTGTAGCTGTAATATGACTTACTTGTGCCTGTTGCACCAGTCATTTCATGTCAGCTTTACTAGAAATTTGAAAAGACCCTCTAGTGGCAGCTCCGAGTAATGTGGATTTCATTAAACTTTCAACAAATTCACTTATACTGGCTGTTGCAGATTAAAAAAAGAAGAAGTATATCAGTCGTAGTCACAACGACACAAACAACCCTACACATGAGGACCAAGTATTGGTATTTTCATAGGCATCTTGTCATTAAGATGCTCTTCTGTTGTGGTTCTATGCAAAAACATCATTATGTCATTACACTGTATGTGAGTATTCTGGATGTACAAGGAAAATCTGGTGTCTTCGCTTCCAAGGCTCACATGTGCCCCTCTTTGTTATATTATTGGCAGTCAGAAGAATGTTGTTTGCCCTGCGATGAAGCAAATAAGTAGTCATTTGGGGATTGTGTCAGGATGCCGATGTCGAGCAGGAAATTCAAGTCAGGATGTCCAGTTGTGTGTCTGCTGAGCCATGCCTGTCCTGGCTTCCTCTTCCTTAGTCCTGTCAAAGGACACGGCACTATACGAGTGCCACTGAGTCACTTTATCTTATCAGTGTTTTCCTGAAATCTACAAATCACAATTAAGCCATTCAGCTGACAGTGACATCTAGCGTGATTAATTAACACATGCACAGCAGACAAACAGACCTTTTGCAACCAATCTGCAATGTCGTTAACAGTGGATTAGCGGTAGCTCTATTAGACCTTGCAGTTGTTTTTTGTTTTTGTTTTTTTCTATGCGTATTGAACAAAATCAGCACAAACATTGCTGAATTTCTCCTGTCTTGTCAGATCTTAGAGAGGGAGGTCTGTAAAAGCACGAAGGGAGGAGATTGGAGGGTTTTCATGTGGATTTGAGCCCACCAATAGTGTGTAATGCTGTGAGTCACAGGACATTGTCCATTAGAATACAATAGATGTGGGAGTTGTACTGCCAGGCATGAGGCAACGCCGAGTCCAAGAGTATTGAGTAGACCATTAAACCTGGAACGAGTCTTGCTGTGGGGTTACGTTGGCTAGGTGAGTGCAGACCTGTAATTTGAGTTTTTTTTGGGGGGCTGTGCTGTGCATGGTTTCACATCCAAAAACATTTAGCGTGATTATTGCCATTTTAATTTTGCCTGCTTACACCTAAGTTATTGACCTGCATAGCAGGACAGAATATTTGAGTGGAATTTATTATTACTTACCATTATCTCATCATTTCTCCCTGTCACTCAGTTGAACAGTCGGACACATCAGAAAATCCAACCACGCTCAAATATCGAGATATGAAATCTCTATAAAAGGTTTTTACTTATGCACTGACATCTTTTCCCCTTTTACGTTCTGTCCTCCTCAGCAAGATGAGGAATCTCCCGGTCACTCCCCTCCAGGTTCCCCTCCTGCTTTCCCTGACGACGACCCGGAAGACGGCCTGCATTTCCGCCGGCGTGCCCACACTTTCAGCCATCCACCTGTAAAGAAACGCATCTCCTTCGAGGGCCAGCTGGCCAGCCAGAGCAAACAGGCTCCACTGCGCAGACAACAGTCTGTTAACCCAGAACTGCTGCAGGGCAGGTAACTTACACTTCACTTATCAGTCACTGCCTCCCTAATTTGAACATGTGCAGAATATGCATCTGTTTGGTAATGTTGCAGGAGTGGATGTGAACTGTACTAAAATGTTTCTATGGGAGCGAGCTTTTTGTTTGAAGATATGGCAAATGCTAACTATGCTTAGAAAATCAGCACCTGTTGCTTCCCTTTTAATCGGTTTAACACCAGCTAAATAGTTAGTTAACCTTTGTACACACAGACAATGCAATCTCTTGACAGCGCTTTGATCAGTCCAAAATCTCTCCACTTCCTGCTCCACTATCCTTCAACAATAGCATCACAAGTTTCCTGTCACTGTTTGATCCCTCATGTGTTCCTCTGTTTTTTTTCTGTGCTCTGACCACAAGCTCCTTTCTTTTGTGTAATGTGTTTTGTTTTTTATTTGTGGGCATATCATGTTTGGCTCGCCCAGTCCCGTAGCTGTCTCGAGAAAACGCAGCGTTTCGGAGAGCGAGTCAACCTTCAGCCTCCCTTCCTCCTTCTCCACCCCTACTTTCCTGAAAAGCTTTTACCAGGGCTCACTGGGCTCCCTGAGCTCCCTGGCAGACAGTGGGAGCCTCAAGAGGTGAGAGGGGGTGCTAAGACAAACCCTCCCTACTTAGATCCAAGCACATCGACCAGGGACAGAGGGGATGAGATGGGTGGGAAGGGCATACTGATCTTTGCTGGGATGGCAAATGCCGCATACTTGTTGGCTGTCCAAACCTTTTAACCCCCAGCTTTTTTGTCCCTGTATATTCATACCTTTTTTCTGTCTATCCAAGGGCAAGTTTTTTATTGGTAAAAGAACTTTGCAGCTGTTTCTTTTTTTCCCCATCGTCCTTGCAGGTGGACCCGCCCTCTTCCTGTTTCTCTCAGAAGTAGAAGGGGATGCTGATCCCCCCCCCTCTCTTCTTGTATTTGCATGTGAATTTTAATCCCTTTTGCATGGCAGAACGGTATTTAACCTGGATGTATAGCCTTTATTAACTGCACTTCATACTCGTGCCATTAGCTTTCCTGACCAGTGCTACCCATCATGCATCATACTGACTCAGTTCAGTGATCTATTTATTTTGAAAGGTTGCCGTTGATGATCAGCTGCTCTAATCAATCAGCTAATATAGTATGTTCAGGAAAACAAGACATACCGCTGTGTACCCCAGAGTCTCCTCTCTCTCAGCGCTACCTTGACTGGGTCTACTAGGTGTCTGGATGGCAGAAAGTAAAGGTTAACATTTCCATTATAAATGAGATGCAGTGAGGCGGACCATTGTAAAATGCCATTTCCACAGGATGTTTTTCGCCTCTGACAACAGTCCAATCCTCTGAGCACATTTGTTGATAATGGGGCAAAAGGAGCACATTGCCTCTGATGATGAATAAGAGCAGGTTTAAAGACAACTTGCTGGGTATTTGAATCTGAATATTTGCCAACCTGTTCACAGCTAGGTTTGTTTTGTCTGTTGTACTGTGAACTAACAGTGATGTCTTTTATATGACTCTTTGTGACTTTTGCTGGCAGAAAAACATAATAAGAGGTTATATATCAAGTGAGGATTTTTTATCTGTTAAGGAGGCGATGTGCAGAACAGCTGTGAGAGTAAAGTCGTGATCTCAGTGACATTTGCCTCAATAAAGGTCACTTCCTGTTTTTCAGTGTCCACGTGATCAGACTGGCGCTTGTGTGCTTACCAAGCTTATTAACTACTGTAGCTACCAAGTGATCCTCAATGGGTAACATAACAATCTGGTTTCTTTAACGGAGGAAAAGTGCCATTTGAACTAGTTTGAACCAACAGCTTTGGTATATATATTATATAAATACATTTTTCACTAACAAAAATTGTCTTTAAAACAAATTTTTGGTACCAGGATTTAAATGTATTTGTACATATACAGTATGTCATAATGTATAACAAGTCATTTCACTGGTGCTCATAAACTGCAATGCAGAATGCACTGCTATAAAATAATCCTATTCAAAAAAACAAGACTAAAGAATAAAACAGGAATAAAAACGGACCCAATGTTTTAGCGACTGTTACATTATTTATATTAATATCCCATATATACAGTACAGGCCAAAAGTTTGGACGCAGCTCAGTCAGTGCGTTGCCTTTATTTTCATGAGTATTTATATTGTAGATTCTCACTGAAGAGATCAAAACTATGAATGAACACATATGGAATGATGTACTTAACAAAAAAGTGTGAAATAACTAAATATTTTAGATTCCTCAAAGTAGCCACCCTTTGCTCTGATTACTGCTTTGTACACTCTTGACATTCTCTTGATGAGCTTCAAGAGGTAGTCACCTGAAATGGTTTTCCAACAGTCTTGAAGGAGTTCCCAGAGATGCTTAGCACTTGTTGGTCCTTTTGCCTTCACTCTGCGGTCCAGCTCACCCCAAACTATCTCAATTGGGTTCAGGTCCGGTGACCTGGAGGCCAGGTCATCTGGCGCAGCACTCCATCGCTCTCCTTCTTGGTCAAATAGCCCTTACACAGCCTGGAGGTGTGTTTGGGGTCATTGTCCTGTTGAAAAATAAATGATGGTCAAACTAAACGCAAACCGGATGGGATGGCATGTCGCTGCAGGATGCTGTGGTAGCCATGCTGGTTCAGTAGGCCTTCAATTTTGAATAAATCCCCAACAGTGTCACCAGCAAAGCACCCCCACACCATCACACCTCCTCCTCCATGCTTCACGGTGGGAACCAGGCATGTAGAATCCATCCGTTCACCTTTTCTGCGTCGCACAAAGACAAAGGAACCAAAGATCTCAAATTTGGACTCATCAGAACAAAGCACAGATTTCCCCTGGTCTAATGTCCATTCCTTGTGTTTCTTGGCCCAAACAAATCTCTTCTGCTTGTTGCCTCTCCTTAGCAGTGGTTTCCTAGCAGCTACTTGACCATGAAGGCCTGATTCGGCCAGTCTCCTCCTAACAGTTGTTCTAGAGATGTGTCTGCTGTTAGAACTTTGTGTGGCATTCATCTGGTCTCTAATCTGAGCTACTGTTAACTTGCGATTTCTGAGGCTGGTGACTCGGATTAACTTATCCTCAGCAGCAGAGGTGACTCTTGGTCTTCCTTTCCTGGGGCGGTCCATGTGAGCCAGTTTCGTTGTAGCACTTGATGGTTTTTGTGACTGCACTTGGGGACACATTCAAAGTTTTTGCAATTTTCTGGACTGACTGACCTTCATTTGTTAAAGTAATGATGGCCACTCGTTTCTCTTTACTTAGCTGATTGGTTCTTGCCATAATATGAATTCTAACAGTTTTCCAATAGGGCTGTGGGCTGTGTATCAACTTGACTTCTGCACAACACAACTGATGGTCCCAACCCCATTAATAAGGGAAAAAATTCCGCTAATTAACCCTGACAAGGCACACCTGTGAAGTGAAAACCATTTCAGGTGACTACTTCATGAAGCTCATTGAGAGAACACCCAGGGTTTGCAGCGCTATCAAAAAAGCAAAGGGTGGCTTCTTTGAGGAATCTAAAATATAAGACATGTTTTCAGTTATTTCACACTTTTTTGTTAAGTACATAATTCCATTTGTGTTTATTCATAGTTTTGATGCCTTCAGTGAGAATCTACAATGTAAATAGTCATGAAAATAAAGGAAACTCATTGAATGAGAAGGTGTGTCCAAACTTTTGGCCTGTACTGTACATAATTAAATATAGTTGAATGCAGCCTTACAAATTAAGTAAAACAACCCAACTTGCAACATAATATAGACCTGAATTTCTCCTGCTTCTGCACTGATTATGTTGTGCTGCAGAGTCCCTAATTGCATAGTGCATTGTTATATATGTAAATAAAATTAAAAAAAATGTAATATTAAGACAACTTTCCAACTTGGAGAAGCCGGGCTATGCTCTACTTTCCATTCCACCCATCTTTTATTGATGATGCGTTAACTTTCCACATATAACAAAGCACATTTTTGGGTTATTGCAATTTCACCATTAACATGGGACCTTTTAGGATCTGGTACAGTACCTACCATGTTCGCTACATTGTCAGCATTGTTGTGCTGGAAGGTGTGAATTTCAAGGCCAGGGTATTATGACTCTGATAAATGTGAAACACAAGTAACATGAAGCAGTGAACATGAGGTTTTTCAGTACCTCCAGCGGCTCAGTAACCAAGTTTTCTTCTCCACTAACAAAAGCAACTTCTTTTCCAGAAAACGTGCATGTGCCTCAGCTATGGCTGTTTGTGTGGCTGATATCTGTTGTCATTTTACATAACACTACCTTTTGCCCTAATAACATGGACATTGGGAATCAGTCAATGCTTGGTACATGTTTCTTTTAAAGTCATGTTTAAGGTTCATCTTGACCATTTCTCAGAGAGTTTGTTGATCTGAAGCTTGTATAAGGTTTCCTGAGTGGAGAGGTTAGGTGTATGTGCACTTGTAAACTGAAGGATGTGTGTTTGCTGAAAGAGTTTTGGTGCAAGATGATACCTGAGTCATTTATCGTGTGTTTGTGACGCTGCATCTTCTCTCGTAGCAATGGGGAAGGCAGGAAGAGGACCCTGTCGGGCTGCAGCAGTGACTCAGTGAGTCTCCCTCAGACCCCACGCAGGGTCTCCTGGAGACAGAAGATCTTCCTGAGGGTCGCTTCACCTATGAACAAGCCATCTGCATCGATGCAGCAACAAGGTCTGGTAACACAATCCCACATGCAGTTTGTTCAGGCAAGGCGCAACATGATGCACAATTAATACGCTCTGAATAATGAATAAAGTGCATAGAAAATGAGTACAAGGCAGGGAGGACATTTGATTCCTGGCTGCATAAATGGGGAAAGCAGTAAGGGCTGAAATGAAAGAGGAATTTTCCCACTTCATCCTGGTCAGATAAACACTGATAACAAAGCTTGTGAAAGTGATCCTCCTACCTGTTCTCACTGCCAGTTTTCCTGCCTTTAGCATAGTCTTTCTTTGCTTACTCAAGAGAGCTTAAAAAATGTAGCGGCCAGATTATTTCCAGATGCAAGACATTAATAGCATATTGGCCAACAAGCATTACAAACTAGTACACATAGTCATTAGATACATTTTTCATATCAAATATTGTGTCTTTCTTATGTTTTTGGATGTCGTGTTTCAGACCACTCTGATGGCAGGGAGCTGTTGCCTCTCTCTCCCCGTGGCCTGGATCCTTTCGGGCGTCTGCTTCCACCGGCAGGTGACCCCCTGTCTGGGGAGAGGCCTAAGAGGACGGGGGCTGACTACCGGGCCCTCTGGAAGACTGCCATCCACCAGCAGATCCTTCTTCTGCGCATGGAAAAGGAGAACCAGAGACTGGAGGGTGAGTTGCAGTTACTACTGTACACATAAAGTATGATAATTGCCCTAAAACGAATCCTTCCTTTGGTCACATAAATGATAAATCTGAAAAACATGATTAAGTGAGGTAGTCTTGTTGCTGCTAGATCATTCAGTATTTCTGGATGTCTAGTGTATTTGTTTCTCAGCAGACAATGGTGGTATTTATAATCTATCATGGGACTGTTCTTCTTGAAATTTGCTCACACTGGGCCTTATTGTTAAGGTCGTAAAGATACTTGTTACTGGTAACTTTCATTCCTGTACCTTTTCCTCCCTTTTTTACGTTCAGCCTTCACCACAAACTCTAACACTTAAAGTCTTGTTATTACTAACTGAAGCTTTATGAGCATGGAAAGGGATAGGAGACTCAGCTACTCCTTCCGCGTCATTTCTGTTTATTTTGAGAAGTCCAATGTTGCAATATATTTAAAGCAACATGCTTTGGTGTTGCATATACAGTACACACACATTATGAGCACATGCAGATATGTAAGCATACTTAAACAAACAAGCAGTGAATATATGAGAAACAGACCGTAATTGTTAAACTAACTGGATATAGCATTTGGAATATTGCCATCTAATGGCCCAGCTTATTTAGGGTGTATTTTTTGGGGGGGGATTTCTTTTTTTCCTGTCCTCCCCTGAAAACCACTTGTGTCTAAACAGGAAGTTAAGTGGCAAGAGGAGGCATGGAGTAGAGAAGGAGAAGTAGAGGCCATTTGAGACACTTACTATCAAAAATGCATGTTTACAGCGAAGTAAACCCCATCTTGTAAATTATAAAGTCTAAGACCATAATGTCTGTCAGTTTTATGGATGCCTAGCTTAAACAAATGGACAAATGAACAGCTTGCTTTCAGAGAAAGGTGAGGAGATGGAATAAAAGCTGTAGCTATTTGTAGCCATTACATTATATTATACCAACACATCTCTTTCCCTTTGTTTGTTACTATGACACCAATGCTGGTCTGAGGACCTAACTGTGAATAACCATTTTCAATAGAAGGTAAGAAATATAAAAGCAGTCCTTGGGATCAAAGCAGATGGATGTTTTGCATGACTTCGGGTGTTGCATGTTCAGGGACGATCGTACCTTTATGGTGGTGTTTTTGTTTCTTTTGTCCGCTGTGCCTCTCCCCACTCCATCTTGATGGAGCTTCTCCATGCCTCCAACATAATAAGGATGGATCTTTGATGTTAATGTGGGTATTATGGCTTGTGTTTACGTGGTAGGCTTTCCATGGTAACTGGTGACAAAAGGCCTTAGTATACTATATCCACGCTTGCTCTCACATCTGGTGTTTAATCGGCTACGTTTTACAGAACCAAAAAAAATGTTTCATTTTTGATTAAGTACAGGCCTCCTTTTGTTGATTGTGTTGATTTTTCTGGTGCAACAAGAGAATCTTAACTGATGTTAAATATGTTCTTTTGTCTCTTTTTATCCTGGTGATTGTGTTGTAGCGAGCAGGGATGAGCTGCACATCCGCAAGATAAAGCTGAACTACCAGGAAGTGGGCCAGTGCTCCAAAGAGGTGCAGGCATTGTGGGAGAGAAAGCTGACAGCCCCGGGCAGGACAACAGTCCCACAGGACCAGGAGGAGATGTATCGTGCACTCTGCCAAGGTGAGGTGTGTGTGTGTGTGTGTGTGTGTGTGTGTGTGTGTGTGTGTGTGTGTGTGTGTGTGTGTGTGTGTGTGTGTGTGTGTGTGTGTGTGTGTGTGTGTGTGTGTGTGTGTGTGTGTGTGTGTGTGTGTGTGTGTGTGTGTGTGTGTGTGTGTGTGTGTGTGTGTGTGTGTGTGTGTGTGTGTGTGTGTGTAAGAGATGAGAGAGATTGGTTATGAAGACATTCTTATGTATTTGTGTATCTATAACCATACAGCGGTACGCGTGTGAAGTTTTGAATGAACACATGTAGTCTCCATTTTTGTGTGCAGGTGTTTCCAAGAGCAGGCGTGGGGAGGTCTGGTTGCTCCTGTCCCATCAGCACCGGCTGCGTCACAGGCTGCCCCAGCGTCAGCAAGCCCCGGACACCCCCTACCATGACCTGCTCAAGCAGCTCACCGCGCAGCAGCATTCAATTCTGGTGGATCTAGGTGTGCACATAATTGTAAAAAAAAAGGGGTCCCCACACTCGCGAAAAACTAAGAAAAGTCGTGGAATTTGTTTAATTTTTCCGGGGAAGTAGTTGACGTAGGAGTTTGGTTGTTACTCTTCTTACTTTTATTTAGAAAGATTATCTATTAATGCTTCTTATCACATTGAAATCTCACAGAAACTGAATATTTGTTGTAAATGTTCAGATGCAAATATTCTTTCTGCATACCTGCTCAGGCCGGACCTTCCCCACCCACCAGTACTTCTCAGCCCAGCTGGGCGCAGGGCAACTTTCCCTCTACAACCTCCTGAAAGCCTATTCTCTGCTGGATACAGAGGTACATAGTGTAATCCTGTTTCTTCTCCCCACAGTGCATCACTGTAATGCCAAAGTGTGGTAAATGTCATGACATTTGGTAGTACATATTTTGTGCTCTTTTTTTCTTTTCTTTTTTTTTGCCACACAGGTTGGCTACTGCCAGGGTATCAGCTTTGTGGCTGGGGTGCTGCTGCTGCACATGAGCGAAGAACAGGCCTTTGACATGCTGAAGTTCCTCATGTATGACCTCGGCGTCAGGCAGCAGTTCAGACCTGACATGGTCTCTCTGCAGGTCAGTACATGAATGGGTGGGGGGACCACATGTTAGAACATGTTGATGTTAGAACATGTTATTAGAATATGAGGGATCTTGTTACTATGTGGTAACAGTTTACCTACAGAATCGTCTACAATATCCTGCAAGATAATTTTGGGGACAGCGTTAGACATATTTTACATGTTCCACCAACATTCAATTTCAAAAAGGTCAAATTATAGCCAAATTAGTAATCTGAAGCACGAGATGGTTTGTTGCACATCACCATCTGATTAGCCACTATTGGAAAAGGGCAGGCACTTTTAAAAGATTTTTTGGGGGCATTTCAGCCTTTAATGGAAAGAACGGCTAGATATGAAAGGGGAGAGAGAGGGAGATGACATGCAGGAAAATCGTCTCCGGTCAGACTCGAACCCTGGACCTTCTGCGTCGAGGTATACACCTCTATATACAGTATGTGCGCCTGCTCTTCCAACTGAGCTTACCCAGCCACAGTGTCTGAATCTTCTGCCGTGCAGCCTGGAGGACACAGACATTGTACCCAAGTAAATACACAAAGACAGACATTTGGTCGAGGGTAAACATAAAGCACAAAGTCGGCACTAGGATGGCTTTGTACCAGAACCATAGCTCAAAATCTCAAAGGTAGCGAAATTACAGCGTTTACCATACTGTAAATAAAGTGGTGTTCACTTGAACATTGGGAATTGCAGGAAATGAAATCCTCTAAACATTAAAGCCATTATGAATAGAAATGGTGGCACTGGTAGTATCAAAAAACTTTTAGTTGTAAAATAACTGGAATAATGAAACGGCTTTAATCACATAAAGAATCTACATATAGTGGCTTTACATGTAAGTGTTATAAAATGTGTACAGTATGTTTCCAACCTGTTAAAAACAGTATGTGAGTAACAAGCACAATGGACTTTAACATTCACATTTTAGCTGTCATCTGCCTGCTATAAAATACCTTGTGGGGGGAGTTAGATAGTTAGTTAGCAACAGCAAACTGTAGTCAAGTGTCTCCACCTCTTATTTAAACCACACCTGCATGCCTGCTCTGTTAGCTTCTGTTAAACATCAGCTGACCTGTGAACACATCAGCAGGCGTGGTAATGCTTAATCTATATCAGGTTACCATTTAGCCAAGCAGAGCTCTCTTGGCTCTTTCTACACTGCAGTTCTGTTCTTTTTAGACCTATCCTAAGGTTGCAAAGCAAAAAAAGGAAATTGTGCCATTTTCTCTGTGCAGTGGTTCAGTGCGAGGAGGTTAAGGTATTATGGATCTTCTTTGTAACAGTCAGGAAATTGTGAGACTGATAACAGCTTAATTTTAGCTTGAGCTAACTTCTGCTTCTCATTTCGGTCTGCTGTGCATTTCACGGTCGCACTTGTCAGGATTACTGTAATACATTGTTAGAGAGTTAGTACAGCTCATCAAATGCTGGGTTTTGATGCGTGTCTGAGCAAGTCTCTAAAACAACACTGGTCATACTTTAAGGAGCTCCCAGCGTGGGTAAATGTTCATCTGCCAGCTAATAATTCTCAGATTGCTCAGTGGTACTCTGTCCCCTGCAGATCCAGATATACCAGTTTTTTCTGGCACAACACAACATGTTTTGTCCTGTTTCATTATTATCTGTTTAAATGTCTGTTTATTCCCATGCACACTGTCTGTGTTATCCCAGGTTCAGATGTACCAGCTCTCCAGACTGTTACACGACTACCATCGCGAGTTGTACAATCACTTCGAGGAGCACGAGATCTGCCCGAGCCTCTACGCAGCGCCGTGGTTCCTCACTCTCTTCGCCTCACAGTTCCCCCTCAACTTTGTGTCCCGCGTCTTTGGTATATATATATATATATAATTTTTTTTTTAGAATAATGGCTCCTGTATGCTGACAAACAAATGCTTACCAGAAAGCACAATGTTTTTTTTCAAAAGAGGTTGACATTTAAATAGCCCTGTAATAATTATAGCTTAAAGAAAAAGTTTGTTAAACATTGGTGTTTTTATTGTGCTGTGTTTTGTTTTTTCAGATTTTGTATTTGTGCAAGGGACTGGGGCCATCTTTAAAGTGGCCCTCTGTCTGCTGAGCAGCCATGAGGGGGAGATAGTGGAGTGTGACACCTTTGAGAGCATTGTGGACTATCTGAAAACTACACTTCCCGCCCTCACTCAGACGCAGATGGAGCAGACCATTGCAAAGGTACAGAGTAGGAAGTTTAAAAAAAGTATGAAATACAGTCCTGGGTTTCCAGATCATTGGGGACAATGACGCATGTCAACTTAATAGGCTTTATTGTAGTGGTAAGCTGATAGCTTCTTGATACTGTTTAGGGGTGTCACGTTGTTAAAGATCCAGTATTCATACTTACTGTAATGCAAGACACAATCTTAATGAGACATGTTTAAGTAAAGGATTAGATAAATCTGGAGAGGAAAACAAATAAAAAATACAAATAAAATGTAAATTTTCTGATTGTACTGCAAAGAAAACTATAACCATAACATTTTGATTGTATGTGTATTTGCAGTATATAGTATAATTGCTTTGGTGATGTGCAGTCTTTAAGATAATACATAGCACTTGCACGTTCTCTCTTACAGTACCTCCTGACAAAAGTACTATTGCCACATGGGTTTAGTCATAAATAAAACCGATTTTAAAACCCATTTACTTTTATCACAATAGTTTTCTTTTTTCGAAAATACACTTTTGGTTGTCACTTTTTCAGGATTTGACTGTGGTCAAATAATATCCAGCAATTACACAGAAGTGGATAATGTTGGCAATGTTGTACCCTTTTTTATTTTGTCATGAAAATACCCAAATCAACAGTGTGTTGGGCCGTCTGTCAATACTTCCAGCTTCCCCAGCAGGTGTGGCATTCAACTCCAAGCCCATTTATTCCTCCTAAAGATGTAAATCTTTCAAATCACTGACTTTAAACTCTTTATACATACCTTGCATTCAGTTGTTGTAACCGTATCAATAGACTATAATGACTTGTCTGTTGTTGGCATCTGTCTCACTGTGTAACCTGTTGCTTGCCAGGTAATGGAGATGGACATCTCCAAGCAGCTGCATGCGTACGAGGTGGAGTACCATGTCCTGCAGGATGAGATGTTGGATGCCGGGCCGCTGCCTGATGACTCCGACCGGCTCGACAAACTTGAAAAGACCAATGTGCAGTTAAAGAAACAGAACATGGACCTGCTGGAAAAACTTCAGGTAAGGAAGAGAAGCATCGCACTCCTCAATTGTTACCTTTCATCGTCAGTAATTTTGGGAAACAACTGCAAATGCTTGGACTATAATTTGTAATGATATTCATTATTTGAATACTTGATTATTAAGGGACTTAATGTGTCATATGTAGGAGGTATTTAGTTTATTGGTCAGTTTCTAATTCCTTCTTTTGATGGGCTGGTGAACGGCTCTGTCAAATTTGTTTTAGAGATCCACACTGATGTCATTGATAGTGCTTCAGACTACCCATAGATGGCACTAAAACACAAGATAAAAATTCATCGAAAATGATAGCAAGACAAAGGGATTGTACACTGTATTCTCTCTAAATGCTCTTAACATTTTGATAAGTAGTTTGTGAATCTGTGTAGCGGGACTTGTCATACTAAATCATACCTGACGGCCCTCGTATTAATGAGGTTCAAAGAGTTGAGCTGCTCTCATATCTGATGTGACAAAGAAAAATCAGTGGACTCTTAGACTTATTGTGTTGGATAACTGTTACTACGGCATTTAACAAGGGAATTACACAAAGCCTGGATTCTGTATGAACTGCAATCATATTTGAAAGCACTTTTGTTGAGATTTTGTGCTATGGTTCTGGTACAAAGTCATGTGCCGACTGCCGACTCTGCTTTTTGTTTACCCTCTGTCCAAATGTCTGTCTTTGTGGTGCGCCCTGTATTTACTGAGGTACAATGTTTGTGTCCTCCAGGCTGCACGGCAGAAGATTCAGACACTGGAGACGAGTGTAGAAAGCTTCCTTTCTCGGGAGAGCAAAATGAAGCACATGATTCGCTCTCTGGAGCAGGAGAGGGCAGCTTACCAGAAGACCATTGAACGCATGCGCTCATGCCTTCCCCCTGACGCCCTGACAGATGTGGAGATGACCCAGATCAAAACAGGACCCAACGGGAAAGCCAAAACTGCAGCCAAGAAGCCCTGATGGCAACCAGGGGGCTGGCTGCTCTGGACAGATGCACAGGCAGAGACTGAAGTGAACAAATGGTGCCTGCTTTAGTCGAAGGCTGCTGAGCTCCACAGCTATTGTTGTACTGCTGCACAAGAGTAGCAGGGTTTTGTAAATGTGTGACGTGGACTTAAGATGTGCAGACTGCATGGGAATCTACATGGTATTCGTCAGCTTATATCCGAGCAGTGGGAGGATGGTTTCAGTTATATTAGCAAACCAACTGTTCTATCAGTGCATCAAAGCTGCTGTTCTGTCTGATCTGCTTCACTGCCAGTTTGAAGGTGAAATCAAGATGCACTTCCTTATTCAGATCTTTTTTGTAATCACGGGGGAATTTTCTAGATTGACACGAGAGAAATACGTCTGCCTCTGCTAATCTTTTTTGAGCACTGCCTTGATGTAGTTACTATCAATCTCTGTAGCACCACAAAAGCATTCAACAGAAGTTGCCTGTTAGCAAACAATCCTTTGGACTTCAGGTTCAACTTATAGCCATTACCAGTGTGCATGATCCAGGAGTTGATGCCCCATTGTTTTTGTTGTTTTTGAACTTGTGTCTGTGATGGAAACTCTGCCTCAGAGTAATCACATTGCTTTGTCATTTCCTTGTATTCACTTGAAATGTGTGAATGCAATGTCTCTCCAAAGATCATTGTGATAACATTCTGTTTTTCACAGCAGAGACATCTGACTGCCTGTCTGCCATATTAGGCTTTAAATTTCGGCAGACATATATGGTATCTTGTTGCTCATCCCCCTGCACCGCACCACTGCCTTCACGTGAGAGGTCTCTAAAATGTGCACTTGCTGCTTTTTAAGGAGGAAGTGTTTCTTCCAAAGCTCAGGCAGGATGTGAGGTCGTCTGCCTTCTCAGTTTCCTGTGTGACTGACCGCGGTGTTGCCTCGTTTAAGCAACACGTTCAGACACTGAGGCAGAGTTTAAGAACCCCAGGAGGCGCCGAAAAGAAGGGTGATCTGAATGTACACCACATGCTTCTGTTCCAAAAGTTTGTATGACATTTTTGTTTTTGTCAGCCAGAGGTTTGACAAAAGTAGCAACACCCTCTCTTCCTGTATTTCTGGAAGGTGGGTCTACAAGCAGCTAGTGTTGTTTGGCTAAGGAATTCAAGACAACACATGTTTAGGTGAGTAGAGAGACCGCAAAGAAAATAAGAAGAACCTAATCAGTTTCCTTTTGAGTGGGGGGAGTCTCCCCTGATGCTGGGTAATATGTACAGTATATGTGTACACACACACACACACACACACACACACACACACACACACACACACACACACACACACACACACACACACACACACACATGCTCTCTTGCATACAAACAAGCTGTGCAGTGAACTGTCTGACTGTATGGACAGACAGTTTAAATGAGTTCAATGAGGGTTCCCTGGCTCTCTCATTAGTTTTGTTTTATCCCACCTCCTTGTCTGACTCACCATCGCCAGTTCTTATTGAAAGCAAAACAGACATGGGCTCGACTCCGCTTTCATAGCACCCTTACATTGAAACCAAGGTGATGAAAAGTACTTACTAACAGCGTCTATCAGGCCTTCTGTCCTTGGTGACATGTTGTGGTGACACATTTGTGTCTGTTTCATTGTAAAGTTTTTATTCTCAAAATGTAGTCGAAGCAGACATATCCTTTGGCATACAATGCAATACGTTCAGCACTCCTGGGTCTTTGCATATACCCAGAGATTTGCTTACCTTTGCTAAGTCACAGGAGATGCAGGAATTCTGTTCTTGTTGTAATTGAGGTGACATTGTAAAGGTTTGCACCAAACCTTTGTCTAAATAGTAGAGAAATGTTCATCTCTGAACAGCAGTGGTTCTCTCAACCGTTCAGAAAGTGAAACATATCAAACAACTTTTGCTCATCTACAGTATTTTTGCATTATATAAATTGACAATTGAACCAAAGATGTGGTTGCTTTTCAAAAATGAATGAATGAATTCATCCAAAATGCTGTGATGTATTATGTGAAATGTGATAACTTTTTTTGTCACTACACCCTTTCAGCTTTCTTTAGGTTTGTACTAAGACAAAAGCTTAAAAAAGACACCAAATATTGGTAATAAAAACTTGAAAAAAAAAAAAAAAAAAAAAAAAAAAAAGACCTTTGGCAGACTTTACTCCTCATTCTCATCTTATTCCGTTGTGCCAAAAATAAATAATGGTCTTTATTCTCCATTCATCAGCAATATGAGACCATGTTGTCAATAATCTAATGTTAAGCACATCCTTGTGGTTAGCAAAGGGTCTTTATTTTACCGGTGCTCGGAGTCCTCCTGACTACTAAATAGTGCTTGTATCACTGTGTTGTAAGGAAAGACACTAAATAATAGATGGATTGTTTTTCTGTCAACATCAGGGCTACACAAAAACAAAGACACTGTCATGAATTCTTCAATAAACCTTGCCTTGTTTTCTGTCTACTCATGTCTGAATGTCTTTACTGCTCAGTAAGCTCTCATAAAGAACTCATGTTCCTTTCCTGCTCTACAAGGTAGCACTTCAAGTGTAGGACGTTGCCTCAAGCTGAAATGGTCTCTGTGTGTAGACGTATTATTGCGTAAAAGGCCAAGGTAGGCTTCGACAGTTTTAGAGAGTCTATTTAAAGGCCTTTGTTAACGCTTTGGGCAAAGAGAACTACAGGTCTCCAGTGGGAAACAAAAATCCTCTGTAAAATGTTACCCTTTACAAAGTATCTGAAACGTTCAACCATGTGTACATTTCTGAATTGGCCATATTGTTGTGAATTAAATAAATTTTCCTCACATGCTTGATTTCTGACAAATACAGAATTTCTTTTAATTTTTTATAAAACCTCTTTGATGTAGATCAGGGACTCCCAACCAGACTACTATGTATTGCATTGCGCTTGAGAGTGCATGAAAATTAGTAAACGATTTAGCAAGTCTAAACCGTTAGCTAAAAGAAATGGATAAATGGTTGAAATAGGCAAAAGTGTATGGAAAGTGTACCAATAGTAAACACATTTGATAAACTGAAATACTTGAAATAGTTAGCCAACATTAAAAGTATTGGATAAATGGTGAAAACAACTGATGAATGGTTGAAATAGCTAGTCTTCATCTGACATGGCTTTAGGGGTACATCTGACAAAAAAGGTTGGCAGCCACTGATGCCTTCTTAGCCCTTTGTTTAATCTGTAGTCTATGATTATAAACCACAGTGAGAGCCCAGCAGGAGCTCCATCGGCCAAGGAGAGGCTTTGAAAGATAGCAGCCATAAGACCAGTCATTGTTTTCCTAGGAGGGTCTTACCCAGAAAGGCCTGTTGAGTGTTGCTCTGATCAGCCTCTGCCAAGCCTGGAGCTTGTCACACATACAGTAAGACACACAAATGACCGCCAACCAGGAGCCTATCGCACACTAAACAAAAGGGGCTACATTCCTTGCGTATTCCCACACGAGGACACATCCTGCAGCAGGGGAAGAGTGGGATACTGGGAGTCACTGGGGATTGGCTGAGAACGACACTTCCTCTGCCGAAGGTCTTATCAGCTCTGTTTGTGTTTTCGACTCTCTCTTCGTCTTCACTGTCTTCATCTTTCAATCCATCTCTACCTCCCACTCTGCTTCCTGCTCTCCTCATCCCTCCCATTGGTATTATGAGGCTTGATCTGAAACTCTGGTATAATATTTACTGTAATGTGGCGCTTACAGATGAAAATGTAGCAATGCAGATGTCCAGACAGGTATTGCAGTGAATGACAGACTGGAAACACAAAATGACAATATCACTACTCAAACTGAAAGTCCAGTGTTTGACACAGGACTCCGGCAGCCCCATATTTGCATATATATATATATATATATATATATATATGTGTGTACATATATGTGTGTGTGTGTCTTAAGGGCATTAGACCCTGGCCTTTGTAGAAAGGGAAGAGTGAGCTGACAGTGTGAGCTGGTTGCTGAAAGTGATGGGGTAGAAGAGGGAGCGTGGAGGAGGAGAAGGAGGAGGGAGAAGGGGTTAGAAAGGGTCCTCCTGCCTTATATGGGAATTCATACTGCTCTGCTTGTGGCGCAGTATAAAAGCTGGAGTTGTTTCAGTAGAAAACACTGGGCTACAGCTGTCACTGCAAAGTATTCCAGGTCATGGAATATCTATGCAACAGCTGAACTTTTACTTTGCAGCACGGTTATCTGCAATTCAAAGCAATAATGTGGTTGTAATGCAAATACAAAAACATTACGCAACTGCAGAAATACATCAACACTGTACAGTGAATGAGCTAATTTGAGCAGCACCAGGCTTAGCTGCAGAGATTGGGAGTTACTGACTTTGGAGGATGGAGAAGAGGGTGATGGGGGGTGGGGGGTTGGAGGTGGAGAGGGAAACAGCTGGAGGGGTGGGAAAGAGACTCAGGTGGGCTCAGTCTAGTCCGGAGAGAGGAGTTGGCTCCCCAGAGGCCAGGAACACACACTCACAGACACATTTCACTGCATCTCATAGTTTAGCTACGCCTTGATTTCTCTCCCCATCTTTCCCCCTGTCCCCCTACTTTGCAGATACACCGGCTGCTCCAGGTCTTTCAAAGCTCCTTCCTTGTCTCTTCCTTCTCGGAAGCTATGAAATAAATTCTCCACTGCAGCAGCCTTGGGTTCCAATCAGCTATCCACACTGCACAGGAACGCACAAGGATGCACCCAGACACACAGCACTACCATCACCGCACTGACATGTTTTAGTTAGCGCGGTGACAGATTTGCTTCCTACAGAGTCTTTTCTCTCTCTGTACCTGTCATGGATATAGCTGCCAGAGGGGCTCATGGTAGATGATCATAGCCAGGAAAGGAAGAAGAAATAGAGAATTTGGCAATAATGAAGTCACAGAAGTAACACAGAACTAAACACACACACACACACACACACACACCCCGTATTCCTATGACTACTCAAGTCCATTCCTTTGGTTCCCTCCATTGAGAGCAGGTTGATCCACAAACACTGCCTGGAGAATTTTGTGATTAATGACACGCATGTCATGTCTAAACCATCTTCATCTTTTTCCTGTTAAGAGCCACTCCCCCCACCCTGCCCCCCAACGGTCTGGCAGACACACTACTCAAAATCCCCCGGGACCAGCTATAGCACATGCTGGGGAGTATCGCCCGGCTTACCTGATCCAATGCTTCATTCATCTGTGTAGCCTCTGGAGGCCTGAAAAACACACTCAGCATCCTTAGACACACACACACACACACACACACACACACACACACAAATGGAGATTACAAATATATGTGTCTATACTACACACATATGCATTTTAAATCGCCAAAGACGTGCTAACCAAACCCTCTATTCCCTCTGGTCTCTATGCTCCATGACCGTGCTCACAGACATCTTGGGCAGGGTTGTTGCATACATACTGACACTTAAAAAATAAAAAATAAAAGGCCAGAAAGAGGTGAGGCTCAAACACCGTAAGTAACAAGAATATCTTATTGAGGACATTTTCCACCTGGAGAGCCTCAACAAATGTGACTGAAGTCCCAGGTGACTGGAACGATCAGAGTAGAGACTTTGCGCCTGAGACCCTTCTAATCACATTATCCACTGGCTCTGCCTGGCCCACATCACCTCAGCAATGTTTAAGACAAACACAGGCGAGAGAGGAGGAGAAAGAGACAGTGAGAGACAAAGAGATTGCTGGCAGGCTGGAAGGAGGGGGTGGTCAGACAGACAAGGAGTGAGTCAGACAGGCAGAAATCCTCCTACATGTAGGTCCGTCCAATAAAAGTGCAAATAATATGTAAAGATCAAGTCTTTGAGCTGACTTTATCTGTTTGTGTTTTCAGGGTTAAGCCCTGCAGGACATGGGTGTATGATATCAGTGATAAGGGACTCTCTCTAAAGTGAGGTGAGGTTGGTGCAGTACTTTTGACATCATGCAATGTTTGTACGCACATCCTTTTCAAAAGGCCACTAAGGGCACAAACACAAAGACAAGGTGGTGGGCGGAGCCTGCATGTGTGTGACTCAGTGCACTCTGGACACAGTCTGACGTCAGCCTCTTGAAACTTGATGAAAGCAAAATGATTTGTTCAAGCAGAGGCTGCCAGGGGTTTAAGTGTCCCCCCCACCACTAGCTCATTTCTGAACCAGTCTCCCTGAGCATCACCGGGTTTTGTTCAAGGAACTCTACAAGCTCAAGGCAGAGATGATAGGATTTGGTGATTTACAATTCTCCTCCCTCACTTTTTTTCCTTTTCACCAAGCCACCCAGCTGTTCCTGTAAGCACAGACTAACACACTGGGTTTTATTATGTTGATCTGACATTGCTGAATTTGGTAGGGTAGACAGCTGTACTTGTGTGGCCCTGGGCACACCCGTCATTAGTGCCAGCCTAACTTCACTCTCCCTTCCTCCCTCCCTTGTTCCAGATCTCACTTCCTCCCTCCCTGCATTGTTTCCAAAACAACACCACACCCTTTTATTATATTTGCTGACCTAAGTTATGCCAGTCTTCCCACCTGTCCATCCATCTTAACAAGACACTGCAGTGCACCCTCGCACATCTTCACCTCCTCACTATCTGCCACCAAGATAACAGAAGTATTGTGCTGATAAGAGGCTGAATGATGTGTGCTTGCCATTCAAGATCTTCTTGAATAGATCATTTCCAAATTGATTCAAGCTGGGCTCACATCTAATGGTTTGTGTGGGCTCTAATGTGAACAGGAGATAATCAACACCCTGTGATTCTGAGCTCTGTTTGTCCATCATTTATATTTCTATGACAGTCTCTTTCTGCCCGTACCTCCTCATTGCCTTCCTTCATTTTCATAATAACCGATTTCTACCAATTCTCTTCCACCCCTTTGCCTCTCTACCTCATTTCTTGTGATACTATCTGCGATACTTAGAAGTTGATTTCCCACTGTGCGTCATTGACCTTTTCTCTCTCCTCTTGGTTAAACCCAGCGAGTACATTTGGCTGTTTGAGACTTGGGGAGCATACTGCCCTTACTCAAGTGGGATGGTGGGGGTTTCACCAGCGATCATAACTTCATCCTTATTAGCCACTGAATCGATACTGTAACCGCACTTAACATATACCAATATTTCCTTCTGCCTTGCTCTATGTTATATAATTTCTCTCAAACCTTTGTTTTAATGTCTGTGCACGGAAGAGATAATGTAAAAAAAGTGTCAAAGAAAATTACTCTACATGATACCAATCTCACCTCCCCATGTCTGCCATGTGACAGAGAGAGAAGAAGGTAATCTTTATGTATGAAATAAAGAGTCTGTCGGCTTCCTCTAAAAGTGTGTCTAATCACAATGAGTGAGGTGTAATTAATGCTTCACTGGTGCGCCGTGTATGTGCAGTCCAGGACCGTGGGTGAGAGGATGTAGTGTGCGGTCTCTCTAACAAGCTCCCACTCACCCCGGTGGAGGCAGGCAGGGAAGGCTGGAGTGACTGCGAGGCTGTTAGAGCAAGTGGGTTGCGTTGGACGTGTCCATGTCTGTGTGTGTGTGTGTGTGCGTGTGCTTGTCAGTGAGTGTGTGTGTTCTTGTCAGTGAGTGTGTGTTAGTGTGTGAAAAAGTGTGCATGTGTGTCCTTTTGTGTGTGCTGTACTGGGATGTGGAAATTGAATGGAGCCTTTCAGTTCTACTGCTCGTCTCCCCGGGGGTGAGAGACTGGTTGCCATGGTTATCCTGGAATCCTGCCGCTAATGGGTGGGAGTTTGTGTAGCTCTGGCAACCTGGCCTGTCTAGGGTGGAATACGTGTGAGTGTTTGTGTGTGCGGTGTGTGTATGTGTGTAACGGGGGTGTGGTTGGGTGGAGGCAATATTCTAGGTCACAGGAGGTCACATATGTGAGAACACAAGCTTCCATTCCTGTACGTTCCTGCACGTACAAACAGACTCTTGTCATGTACACATCACATGTACTTGCACAATATACTGTAGATATTCTGCATGCAACAATATCAAATGAAACCTCTGTCCACTGACAAATCTCAGTAAAGCTCTAAATCACTAGCACAGTACTGCCTGATGTCATCGTTTCAGGCATGAATTCACTGTATCTCCCAATAGCCATCCACCATTGCCCAAATCGCTGATTTACTCATACTACAAAGTCAATTTACAAGCATGGTGGATATCGCAATCATGCGGTGATGAAATAATCTTCTCTTTTACTGCATTATTGCAAGTGTAAAACATAATGCAGTGAAATAGTTTAAACCTGCTTTCCCGTCATCCCCATTACCATCCCTTTTACCCTCAGGCTAGTGGGATTCTCAACAGGGCACAGAGACCCCACTGAACAGGAACACAGTGGATAGTGGATAATGAAAACCACACAGTGTGGATTATTGTAGGGAAAGATACATTCTCACTGAGAGTTTCCCTTTCTACACAATTTTGGATAAGATTATAAATGCTTGTCCACAGAAGAGTTCTACCTCACAAATATGTGTGCCCATCTAACAGTAATGCTTTGGGATGCATTATTCGAATTGCATTATAAATATTACACAGAGCACTTAATGGATATCAGCGAGGCAGGGCATGTACTTATTATGCAGAGTATATATGCCTGGGATATGCAATGTGACCAGATAATTCTGGTTTTCCTTATTCCCAGTGTTCTGGTAGAAGGGATCAATCCCTGCTAGTCACACAGATGTCTTGGCTCCTGTTCCTCCTGGAAGACTGATCCATACATTGCATGAACCCCTGTGGATTTAAAGGAACTTGGCTTAGGAATGCACTCTCCTCCATTCCAGTCATTATGTGTGGCCAATTCACAGTGGCCTGGAAACATTAGGAAAATGTTTCTCTTGTACAGAATCCAATATGCATAAAATAGAAAATAAAAGCAAATGCAATGTTGTGATTACAATCATGCATGATACTCACGGTGTGTGCTCTAGGCCCCAGGGATGAAATCATCTGTAAGTAAACTTGCTGTTTGATTCATTTTTGTATTGAGCCCCCTTAAGAGTATGGCCTGTGAAAAACACACAGATCCCCTCAAAACTCAGTGAACAGAGGCCAAAGAATGTGGGCTGGACTTGTGGTCAAACCCAGCAAGTCATGGGGGGTAGAGGGACCTTGTAGATCCACCCCTTGCTCCTTAGCCCAGATTTATGCCAAGCAGTTATATAATTCAATAAACACTTCCAACTCTGTGGCTGAAGTCCAGCCACAGGCAATCTAACCCTCAGACAACCACATGATCAGCATTTCCAGCTGTATTACTACCAACTAATTATAGAACAATTGGAAAAACTGAAAGCAATTATTAAAATTTGTGGATGATAGATGCTGATCTGGATAACATAGAACTGAAGATATATATTTCTTCTTTGTAAAACATTAACAAATATCTTTCAGCCTTCTCCTGTTTACATTTAGACAACCACTGGACATGCTAACACTATCTCTGTGTATGTCCTGTTGAGCAAATATCTTATCATCTTATGTAATGCATTCCTTCCCAGTGTGCTGCTATCCAAGCAGGCAACAGAGCAGTGACAGTACAGTATGTAGATTTGCAGTACTACAGAAAACACCTACATACATTTCCTATCCTTTCCTTCTCATCAGAATCCCAGAAATCCTTCTAACCAGGTACCCTAATCCTTTATTTTGCATGTTTCCCTCTCTCCTCCCCAACCCTTAGCCTTTTTTGAGATTTCCACTCACTAGCCCAGACAGCCTTGACTCGGGGCCACCCCATGCTCTCACTGTCCAACTATTTAACTAACCGCAGTGAAACAGCTTTAATTTCAGCTTACTGCTCAGCTTGGCTGAATGCAGCATCGCTTGGGGGTCTTTCTGGAAAGCCGTGGTATTGGGCCCAACAGGCCAGGCAGGCAGACAAGGGAGAACAACAGCCCTGTGCAGTTAGATCTCAGAGACCCCAGAGACGCATACGTCAGTCAGAACAGCCTCCCTCAGGAGTCATTCAGTTAGTTATGGCTCTCTGTACATCTGCACAATACACAAAGGTGAGGTTGTTGGATCGCCAAGTAAACTGCTGCATACATTTTTATTTAAAAACTTAACATCTTTGGAGTGTTTTGCCTGCTGTATTTTTTTTCACATGACAATTTTTGGTGTGCTTAAAAGGAAGAAAAAACCTGAGTCTGCTTTCCTCTGTCTGTTTTAACTCTACCCATCATTTCAAGCATTTATGATGTGGTTCAGGTGGTCATCTAACAATCGGAAGGTTGGTGGTTCAATCCCTGGCCCTGCAGTCCCGTGCTGAAGTGTCCTTGAGCAAGACACTGAAGCCTGAGTTGCTCCTTTGAAGCCACTTTGGATAAAAGCGTCAGCTAAATGTAATTTAATATAATTTTACACACCGCATTTGATTGCATGGAAATGGGGATGTGGTGACACCACTGGCTTGGCATTGCTCAAGTAACACAAGTTTTCTGAAAACCAGGCAGATTTAAAACAAATCTCCAGTTTAACCAAATAAACGAAAATGAGAGTAAATGCTCTGCATTGTGAAACTGTGTTGCGCTTCTTGAAAGTACACTAGGGACAAAGATGAACCAGGAAGTAGCTTTGCAAGTAAAAAGTGACATTCATTGTGTTATTTTACAACATGAAAGAGTGCAAACGTAGGAAAGCTTTCTGCACACCTCTTTTGTCGGGCAGGTGCGTAGATGAAAGAGTAACTTATTAGTTTTACATTTTGGGAAATATTTTTTTTGCCAACAGTTAGATGAGAAGATGGATACCACTCTCATGTCTGTACATCAAATATACAGCTAGAGCTAGCAGCTCTTTAGCTTAGCTTAGCATACAGACTGAAAACAGGCGGACACAGCTAGCTTGGCTCTGTCCAAAGGTAAAAAACAAAACAAAAACAAAAAACAGTACTCTGGTATCTTAGCCAGGACCAGTAACTTTCTGAAGGCTCTGCTGGTTGCTTGGCAACTAATTCCAACCAAAAAATAGTTCAGCTCATAACCCTTTATAACGGGGAGTTGTCCTTTTTACACGTTTAGTACATATTAAAACAAGAGAGATATAATGTGTTTGTGAGCTCAGTCTCAACGCTAAGCTAAGCTAACTGGCTGCTGACTCCAGTTAGCCTACATAATTATCATACAGACATGGTAAATAGCAAATAAGCATATATCCCAAAATCTTGAACTATATAACAGACTGAAAAGCAGTGTTTCATTGCCCTCATTGAAAGTTTGAAATCTGTTGCACCTTCAATGATTGGTGCGGTTGGGTTAGGTCAGAAGTAGTTTATATCCTTGACGTTACACTTCCGGGATTGCTCTGGTGCGGCAGGAAATTCCGCCGGATTCATGTCTTTTCTGTTTCCTTCCGCTTTCTTTGTGTTGGAATTATAAATTCTGTGGATTTATGAGGACTATGTTTGACTGCTCCTCAGATCTCTGCATGGTAAATTGAGACAGCTAGCTAGACTATCTGTCCAATCTGAGTTTTCTCTCGCACAACTATTTTGCCGCTGCTCTGTGCAGAGTTTAACACCGCCCTTGACGATTCTGATTGGTTTAAAGAAATGCCATTAAACCAGAGTATGTTTTCTTCCCATCCCTGAATGCTATGTGGAGTAGCCAGACCCTCCTTCAGCGTGCTTTGCAGGAGGGTCTGGCAAAGCGAGACTAGGTCAGAAGTTGACTTTGTGGCACCTTAAGCCAAATATCACTTAAGATTGACATCACAGTGTACTGACACACCCTGGGGTACATCTCTACATCACTGCAGTAAGCAGTAAACCACTTGAGGTCAGCAAAAACAAGGTTTGTGATAAGTGTTTTGGATAATATAGTGTGTCTGATGCTCATTTGGTTGCCTTGCAAAAGTTTGGCATAGTAAAATAGTCACTGTATCAGATTGGTAGCCAAAAAAAGAAAAAAAAGAACCAATTTGTAAAATATTTCCTTATCTTATCCTATATTTCAAGTTATGAACAAAGTATAAGGTAAAACAAAAAGTGAAAAGTCTATGTTCCAACAAAGGTGGATGTTTGTGTGTATATATTTTTGCTGACACAGACTGTAGATATGTCTGGATGAAGGGGAATATATTTATGGTTTTTGAGGAGTGAGGGCCCACACCAGTCACCCTAGGGTCTTGTTATCCTCTACTATGTCTATGCTCTTGGGGCAACTTTAATGAATGCTCCTGTTCCAGCCCTCTTTCGACTCCAGTCAGGCTATCTACAGGGCTGCCCCCATCCTCCCTGTCTGTGCCTGCCTGTACGGCAAAGTAGGTCCCTCTACAGCAGGAAGGAAGGCTAGGTGATCGAACTGAATAATTGATGTGCAGAGTTCACTCGGGAACACCTCAAGAGTTTGTCTGAACACACTGACCACCATATGTGCACTTGCTCCTATACAGATTTTAAGGAGAAAATGTTAAGATGGTGTATGAGTTCAAACTTTTGGGTGGCAGGCATTTGCCAGACTTGTTGTACCTTATATAAAACTTGAAACACAGAGATTTGCTCATTACAAAATGTCACTGATTACTAAATATCAAATTACCACCAGCATCCAATTAGGGTATACGGTAATTAATGTAAACAGCATAATAAGTAGTGATATCCTTCCCCTGCCTAGACTGATAAGAGACACCAAACTCAAACGTGTACTGCTAATAGGGAACCTCCCATTACCTCATGGGTAATGGGAGTTGACAGTGTAAAACAGCCAAGAGACATGAGGCAGTATGAAGTGAAGACATGTTAAACACAATATCTCCCTTTAATGATAAAAAAGTCAAAAGCAATCTCACAAATGTTCTCAATAAAAGTTCCGTATAGTGTAGATTAACTGAGTTGAGGAAACATGCATTGTTTATGAAGTTAAGTGAGAAGTGAAGCAACAGCTGTTCCTAAATGTGATGTTATGTGAATAGTCTTTTTTTTCAATAGTTTGTGGGCTAAAAAGATCACGGACACACTGATAGTAGATCTCCATTTGACAGACTGTCCTAGAGCAAGAAACATACAGCATTGGGTATTACGGATTCATATAATGCAGCCAAAAGTTGTATAAAATTAACCAAATCAGGGTTATAATAGTGTATGATTCCTGTTGTATGGTCGGTTACAGTATTAAAAACACAAGTGAGTTTTTTTTCTTGTATTTTTAGGGCAAGGGTAACAGCACAGTGTGTCTGCATGTACAGTATGTGTATGTGTGTGTCTTTGAATGGGGTGAAAGGCTCAGAAAACTAACACTTCTGGAATGCCCCCTGCAGAGTGAGGACTTCGGGGTTGGATGTGTGTTTATGGGAGCGTTTTGGCAGGAAGAAGCAGGGACCTGGTCCAGAATAATGGAACAACAGTGGAATGTGGTACAGCGGGAAATATCCTGAGTCAAACACGAGGCAGTCCTGGGGTCTGAGGACGAGCAGTTTGTGGCAAGACTTTCATAAACAGTATTTTTATATTAAGATAGATGACACCCAGCACACCATTCTCTTGTGCGGCTGACAGTGCTACATGGATGCCTGCAATCGGTTTGCATTTGACTCTTTTCATTTTACACCACCACTAAATTAGAAGACCATGTCCCATGAAATATCTTTCAAACCTGTGACTCATTCACTGAAAATCTCTATCCAAATGTGAGAGCCTCAACTGTGGCAGTGTTGAAGTCACAGTGAATATGAAGTGTTAGTATTTCTCTCCAGGCTGTGCATTAGGCCGGATGCCACGCACCTTCGCCCACATGCCTCCCACGACCCAGCGCCCGTATATAGAGGGCAGAATCTGAGCCCAAGCTGCAAGCAGGCAGATAAAGACAATCTCATTGATGTAGGAGCAGCTCACTGGTAAAAAGAGACATCTCTGACACAACCCTTGTTTGCGTTACCCTTGCTACAGAATCAGATTAACCACCGCAAAAATATTGTGCTAAGGCTGGAAGGCGTAGAGTCAGCTTTCACATACATATCAAGCAGTTATGGTGGATCTGTATATGCCAATATGTGTGTGTACCCAGCCTTAAACCTGGTGGTTGTAGGGAAATACCTTTAAGTGAAAAATTGACAAGCAGCTCAATCCATCAATTCCTTCAGGAACCATGTCTATGCTTGTAATGCCATAAATATGCACAGTGAATGACATGTTCCACCCACAATGCAGTATACAACTACACTAAATACTAAATACTTTATGGTATTTCTTTTCTCATGTGAAAACATAATTTACAAAGAAAGTTAAAACGTAAACTTGGCCATCTCTTTTGGGAATTCAAGGGCCATTTTATACTACCTGGTGAGCTCAGTCAAATTTTTTCTAGTGTCTGTGTAATCCACACAACCCCACAGTACCAACCACATTAAACCAAAGGACATTTGACAACACCACCAGCATTCCTGTGTTGTACCTCTTACACTAAACCTGCCTTCAGAAGTATCCCACCTGTTCTGTTTTTAGCAATGGTTTAGTATGAGCTAGTGCTGGCTTGTCTTGCTCAATCTGCCTTTTTTCCAACTGATATGCTTTCTCTCTCTTTTTTCCCTCCCTTACTCCCGGTCTGTTTCCTCTCACTCTCTTTGTCTTTGCCGTTTTCTCTTGCTATGTCTCTCTTTGCCAGACCTCTACTTTACACTCCTCCTCCTCCCTCGCCTTCTCCCTGAAACCAACTCCTTGGCAACCAGTTGCAGCGTCTCCCAGAAAGGTAGACAGCCTCTCTGTGGTGCCACAGCAACCCAATGCAACATCAGACAGTGAAGCATGCTACATTATTAATGTAACCAGAAACAGCCAAGAGGGGCTGTCGAGGACAGCATTGTGGACATGAGGGAGGGATTGAGGGAGAAAGAGAATACGGGGAGTACAAGTCCCAAACTGCTGGTTGTTGCATTATAAACTTCAGAGGGGAAACAGCACTTCCAGCTTTGACTGGACATGCTTTAAGAGAGAGAGAGAGAGAGAGAGAGAGAGAGAGAGAGAGAGAGAGAGAGAGAGAGAGAGAGAGAGAGAGATAGCGGTTACATTCAGCCAAAACCACAGGGGGATCAATAAGGAACATCTGGGTCTGGGGTGGACAGGGCGGATTTTTTTTGTTGCAGGCAGTACATTGGCCTGACACCTCACCCAGATTCTCTCTGGGTTTATACATAGAGGGAGGGAAGGGAGGAGAAATGTTGGGGGTTGCGATTGGGCAAGAGAAGGTGTTTGCTTTTCTGCAGGCAAAATGTGTGTGCCAAGGGAAGGCCAAGGTATTACCAAGAGTGATCATACATTAGTAATTGTAGGAAATTTATTCTATTTTTTAGATAGAAATCTACATTTGTTTTGTTACTTTCTGTTTTCAATTAAGACGTAGCTATTTTAGGCTGTATCTGCTTTAATTCTGACACAGACAAATGAGACAAAGGTTAACAAAATCCGCTCAACCATATTGAACAGAAAAGCAAAGGACATATACAGTACTGCATAACCTCCCTTATAACTCAAATAATAAACATATCTATTAATGAGAGCACTTGTGCTTTGAAACTGGCTATAATAACCCCTGTATACAAATCCGGAGACAAACAGGAGTTAAGCAACTATAAACCAATTAACATACTCCATGCCATCTCAATGGTCATTGGTAAGGTTGTAGCAGAACAACGGATTTTACTTCTTGATTCCTTTTTACACCCTATGCAATTAGGTTTCAGAAAAACTGACACTGCATGCTGCTACTACCTTGAAGTCATTAAAGTAAACTTATATTAAAGGAGGGGTGGTGGAAGCAGTCTTCCTTGACATGCAAAATGTGTTTGACATAGTAAACCATCAAATACTACTCAACAAACTGGCTGAATGCAACCTTTCCATAACTACACACAACTGGATTAAATCATACCTAAGTGGCTGACAACAGTGTGTGCGGATAAACAACCCCTAAAAACCTGCACCATTGGATGCCACAAGGCTCGATTTTAGAACCACTGCTCTTAAGTATGATCTCCCATCTGTTTGCAATGATCTTGAAATAATGATGTATGCAGATGACACTGTGCTAAACACCCATGTGAAAAACACATTAGAAGTCGCCACGAAATTATCAAAGGAAATGGAAAATGTTGCTGAATACCTAAATGACTCCTGTCTAAATCTAAATGTTGGAAAGACAGTAACTATGTACTTTTCCAATAGATACAAAATAGAAACTGTCTTGAAATCTGTGTAAACGGGCAAAGAATACAAAAATGTTTAAATACTTGGGTGTCACTCTTGATCCAACTCTTGACCACAAAAAGCATATTAAAAAGCTTGGTAACACAATAAAATCTTACCTTGCAAATATAGTTGAGGCATCACATACCTATTTACATGCAATGAGTCTTTCATGTACTGTATGACAAGTCTCAGGCAGCTAAAAGCTTATGACCACTTGAATCATTAAATAAAAATGTTCTTGGAATGATTCAAAAACATGTCAATATCACTACTGTAGTATACTCACTACATATAATCTGTAAATTTTTGAAAATGTGTGCTTAATCTTTAAGATCATTCATAATGCTCTGCCTCCCCTGAGGAACTTCGTTACACTCAGCTCAGAAATAACAATGCGAGCCATAAGGTCAACCACTCGGGAGTTGTCTAATCTTCTTGTAATATTTTATCTTTCTCACTGTTTTTTGTTCTACCTACCTGCCACGGGGCTCAGGGCAGAAATAGCAATTTGCTAAAACCCAGTACATGACATCTCTATTTGTTTTTAATAAGGTTAATGTTCTTTGTGCACTGTCCTTATTCAAATAAAGTAGGTAATAAAGTAGCATTAGATAACATTTTAATGATAGACAGTAAAATATCTAAAATAGTATCAAGCCCTTTTGTTAAGGAAAACTTCCCAAACAAAAAAAAATCAGATAGCTTAAAGGTTGGGTAGCTGGAATTAACACCGATAGCGACCTATAGATAACCTGCAAAGGACCTCCAAGGCAAAGTTTAGCTGCGGCCCCCTATCGGCTCTCCACACTCTTGCAACTGTGGCTCTGTCCGAAATCACACCCTATTTAATATATTTTAATTTTAATATATAGTGCACTACATCTCCCTCCTTGTGAAAATGATCCACTGTACCCTCGAAATTTAAGTAGAACAAAAAAATGCAATGCAATACATTGCATTTTATAGATGCAAAGAAATCACTGCTGTGTGATTGGACACCTGGCAGTGATGACACAAAATGACAGTGATCCATAAGTGTTATAAAAATGTCTATAATGTGAGTGGATATTGTGCTTTAGTGGTGTATATTCCAAAAAATAATTTAAAGACAGTGTAACTGGGTACGTTGGGGTCTGAGGCCACAGGACAGTTTCGTCGCTTGTAAATCCAGCCTGGGAACAGACAACTAGAAGAATGCCACTAGATGCCTCTAGATAGAAAATCAAGAGTAAATACATCACTGTCAGAATATAAAAAGTATTCTCTAGTTGGATAACATGGAAAAAAACAAGGGATACAAAGGCTGTCAAAACAAACAACAAATCTATAAACTTTATGAACCATTTACATTCTTAAAGGAACACGCCGACTTATTGGGACTTTAGCTTATTCACCGTAACCCCAAGAGTTAGACAAGTTGATACATACCCTTCTCATCTCCGTGCGTGCTGTAACGCTGTCTGACGGCTCCAGCATTAGCTTAGCCTAGCACAGATCCTGCAGGTAACTGGTTCCAACTAGCCCACTGCTCCGAATTGTGACAAAAGTGACAAAATAACGCCAACATGTTCCTATTTACATGTTGTGATTTGTAGAGTCACAGCGTGTAGAAAAAACAACGTAACATGAGACACAGCCATCTTCTAACCGTAAACAAGCCGGGACCTATATTCTCAGACAGGCTTGCTGCGAGCATATCACTCCGCCAAAGTACTATATTCTTCCGCCTAAGAATATAGTTCCTGGTTTGTTTGGGGATAGAAGGTGGCTGTGTCTCATGTTACGTTGTTTTTTGTACACGCTGTGACTCTACAAATCACAACATGTAAATAGGAACATGTTGGCGTTATTCGGAGCAGTAGGATTGTTGGAACCATTCACCTGCATGTTCTGTGCTGGCCTGATGCCGCTAGAGCCGTCAGACAGCATTACAGCACGCACGGAGATGAGAAGGGTATGTATCGACTTATCTAACTCTGGGGGTTACGGTGAATAAGCTAAATTCCCAATAAGTCGGCGTGTTCCTTTAACACAAATCAGAAATGGTTATTGTATTGCATGTTCATCTTTCAGTAAAGTTAATACAATAATATGCTAGAAAGATTTCTCTTTTGTATTAGCAGGAAATTTCATACAGTATCCTTGACTGTGCTGAACTACAGCAAACTTCAGGCAGCAAAAGAAAAACATCATCTATTCTTCATCAGGTGGTTGAGTCTCTGGCAGCCAACCCCACTTCCTTTGCCTACAGATGAATGTACTCTCCTCAGTCTGCTCTGCACTTTAAACACAGGGAAACAAATGTTGAACTGGAGAGACAGACAGAGAGAGCACAAACAAAGGCTGGGGAGGACTGAAATGGAAAAAAAAAGTAGAGGAGATGAGAGAGGCTGAAGTGGAGAGAGAGGGGAAAACTAAAAACAGAGAGACAAAGAGTTGGAGGGTGGTTTACTCAGCGAGAGAGAAGGGGAGAGAGAGAAAGGAGAGAGGAGAGGTAATGAGGCCAGTGACTGGCTTTACACCTTGTCTCTGTGGAAACTAATTGGGAGAGAGCTGGAGGGCACTAATTTGAGCACTCTGCTGGGTAAATGTAGTGCAACGAACTATGAAGGGTAAATCAATGTACTACCTCTCCCTACACCTCGCTTTCTATTTCTCCATCTCATACACCCTCCTCCCATTATTGTTTCCTAATAAAAATTCCATTGACTTCAACTATGCTTGTGGGCATAAAGGTATCGACCTGGGTAGATATCATGCATGCTGATGAGGTACAGCTCACCAGAGAGGAGTTCAGCAAGTTAGCCGGCAAAAAACATACTGAATCATCAGGACTCAAGATCTCTGTTCAATCAAAATGGCACCATGAGGAGTCGCCATGTGGCATAGTTCCTACTGAGCTCAGCTTTACTGTAGGCCTCCATACTGTAAGGCTGTAGAATGATCGGACAATACATTTCCCATCAGTCTGGAGATACAGTTTCTTCCCACAGCAACTGAGAATCAGAGCGATGTAATGATTGAAATGCAGCAATGCTTACATGGAAAGTATTATGTACAGCATGTGTGTTCTCTCCCAGGGCGGTATGCTGTCTGATGGGAGAAAAGGAAACAGAATGTATAGTTACCCCCTGTTGTGAGCCCAAGGGTGGTTGAACAAGGATCCAGAATTTGGGAGGTCTTAAGGGGAATTATCCTCACCCTGAGGCTTGGGGATATAGCAGGCTTTTCAGCCTCACATAAGAGAGAAGCCCTGCTCTCATCGACATACACAGTGAGATTCAACAACGCTGAAAGAAAAAAAGGCAAGAAAGACTGAGCTATGTGCTTTAATAGAAGCAGACGATTCAGTGCTTGTTTATTTATCAGATACAGTAGCGCTGACTTGAAGTGCATGTACACAATGTGGGTTGGTTTATTTGTCAATTGTTGGAAATTTGAAATAAAATGGACAGAAAGTTGCCGCCCGTAAACGAGAATGCAATATACTGAGTGATTATGTGTGTTTGTCTAACTCCACCTTTCATTGTGGTACTTGGAGGATGCTGATCTGCTCTGTTCAGCGCCATCTGCCCCCCTCTCTCTGCGACTGTGCCTTGCAGCTCGGCCCCCTGGGAAATAGCTGTGGATAAGTTATTCAATTAGAGGGGCATTATTGGCCCGCTCTCTCAGAGGACAGAGCTGATGATGCTGTGATTATACCGCTCTGCATTCCTTTATGGCTCGGCACCCTCTGTCTGTGTGTGCGTGTGCTGAGACTTCTACACATACACAATTTTGCAGTGCGAGTGTGTGTTCATGGTTTTAAGTGTGTTACTGCAAATCAACAAATAATGTTTGTAGGGTGAATGGCTGTGGAGAGGGGGTGGGGGTTAAAAATAGGGGTCTATCAGTGATGCTTGGGTTATTTCAAATGAGCCAATCTAAGTTTGAATTGAAATACACACTCACACAACACTCATGGACTGACCACGCATCTTCTCGGAGACTTCTGTGGAGACGTGCCCTCTCTGAGTGACTACTCAGTGTGCAATGGAGAGTCTCAATAACTCCAACAGGCTTTCAGTTATCAGTTCATTTTTAAATCATACAGTTTTAGTATGTGTTACCATACATTTAATTGTCATTATGTTTTTTTGATAATAGTAAGCAATGGCTACCACTGGATGGAAGTTTTTCCAAGATTCACATTGGAGTCAGGGGATTTATTTTCCCCCAGAATTCTGGTCAGAAAAAGAAACCGCTCAAAACAAAGAAATGGAAGGAAGGATATCTCAGCAGGCCAACACTGAGGCCCACACACCCAAATCCAAACACATAACCTCTCTGCGGACCAGTGAGGTGGTCTTTAAAGTGCTGCCATGCTGGGTCTGCCCTATCTGCCCAGTGCAGACCCACAGATGCCCTCCCGGGGGGACAGGCTAGAGGGGAGCAGGGCAGCGGGCCTGGAGCCTCATCTGCTCTGCCCAGAATACAAATAGGTCAGTGTGTGGTGGGAGAGGAGGAGCACAAGGAGACACACACACACACACACACACACACACACACACACACACACACACACACACACACACACACACACACACACACACACACACACTGACCATGAACAAGAAGGGGTCCTGCCAGCTGAATTCCTCAATTGGCCATGATGGGAAGGGCCATCTGGTATTAATGTGGGGAAGTCAAGCAAGCTTGTGAGAGCACACACATTCACACCCACACACACAGCAGACATCATTTTGTGCCTCCCAATAGTGAGACCTTTTCCACCATTCAACTTAGATACGCTAAGTAAGCTACAGCTGTCTGTTGCTTGACTAATGCAAACAGCATGTCCATTTGATGAAAACATTATTGTAATGACATATGCATTTACATCTGCACCTTTGCTTCTCTTTGAAAATTATTCATCAATCGTTCGTCTTCTCAATAAAACCATAAAACAGTCAAACTGACAAATTGTTAAAGCAAGAGCATTCGTTGAAAGGTTTCTAACACTTTTCTTATAAGGGACCAAACCGGACAGACTAAACCAATTCAATAAAATACTGTATTTCAAGTTAGATTATTATTAGAATGTTAGTGTATATTTCAAAAGTATTATAGCATTTTCAACAATAAAACCTTCTGGGATAAAAACCTGGAACTAGTTGTTTTTACACAGACCTGCCCTGTCCCAACCCTCATAGATTACAACTCCAAACACCCCTGGATGATGTTTAATCCCTGACATGACCCTGCTTTTATGACTGCGGTTTAATTCAATTTTTGCAGCACTGTGCTCAATCTTTCAGATTTCTCCTGTTTTGGAAATTCCTGGAAGTAAGAAAAACTTGAGCTGGGATAAAAATAGACATTGTTTGGCTGTGATGTAATCCTGTGGCTGTATTCTAAAGTTTTCTTTCTGCTGCTGGTGCAGACTCAACATATTGCTGAAGTTGGCTTAATATCAAAACCTGGCCTGATGAGGGAAGGTTTGCACAGAGTAAATCAAGTAAAAAATAAGCAGGGTTGAATTATTTTCAAAAGCCAGCATGCTATTAAGCCAGAGCAGGCCTGTGGCAGGAGCTCATGAAAAGAAAACATTTCTGGGTTTTCCATCATACAATTTCTTGTTTCCTAATATCAGCACCTCTGCCTAGATACATAAACTGTCAGAAGGACACCAAGAGCTTTACATCAGCTGGCTGCAGAAGTGTACAGAAACATGTGTGCCATAAAAAGTGTGTAAGACCTCTGCTGTACAGTATATCTGCCAATGGCAATGTATAAGCAAACAAGAGTTAGAGAGGTCTGGCTAGGCAGTACTGTTCATGTACTTTGTTCCGATGTTTCAGACACTAAACTGCAAGTTACACAGATGGATCTGCAAAAGAACCTTCAGCTCCGAAAAAAGGAATTGATTTGTCTCCCAGACATTCACATCCTCTCACTGAGATGCAGTTATTGAAATTATTACGACTTGAGCCTTCCCTCCTGCACTTGCATTAGCAAGATAAGTTCTGCACCATGGCTTGCAAATATCTCAAGCATCCTTGTCTACACCCACCACAGTCTTATGTCTGGAAAAAAAAATTTGTTGTGCAGCAATCTGCGTCTTTTTGATTAACACCCCCATTCTACTTCCTTGGCATGCCCCCGCCTCACCTCTCTTTCTTCCTCCTTCTCCCTCTACGCACATCCATCTCTATGATTATTTAAACGGGTGCCAGAAAAACACTGTGACCCGTCTAATTTGGACTGTGTGAGAGCGTAGAGAGGAGAGAGGGGCCCAGCAATTTTCCACACTCCCTTTTACTGAGCGGGGAAGTGGCGGGTGAGAGAGAAGCTGTTGCCATGGCTACCTGCTGGCAGCTTCTGTCCTTGTGTTTGGAGAGCACTGGCTGTTCCCTCTATACCCAAACGCCTGGGAGGGAGTTGAGGGAGGTGAGGCAGAGGGAGGTGAGGGGAGGAAGGAGGTGAGGGGGGGAGAGTCTGGGAGGGGTCGAGCTGCCAAAGGGGAACAACACGAGGTCTCGCCGCAACAAAACCAAAGGGCTGCTGGCTGGGAAAAGAGCAACAAAAGAGCAACATTGAGGGCTCTGGTGGCTGATCAGCCTCTGCTCCACACACTCACACACACAAACACACACACACACACACACACACACACACACACACACACACACACACACACCAGTGTGTGATGACAGCCTCGACAGCAAGGGGGGGGATGTGGAGGAGTGGCAGTGGATAATTGCTTCAATGCTGCCATAGAATTCAGGTGTCTCCATTGCTATGTGAGGAAGCTTATCTCTAAGCACTGCTGTATCTCCTGGTCAAAACTCAGAGCAACGTAGAGTAAACCAGAAAATCGATATTGTCATATTTCACACCATTACATATTTGGCTCAAGTTGCTGCCACTGATGCCAATGGTGAACCTTCCCCACATTAGTGTCGAGGTGTTGCATTGTCACTCGGTGGTTTCGCTGATGCCTGATATCTAATTTAAAGCCTTTGCATGATATTCCTTGCAGCAATTCTTGTGTGTACATAAGTGACTCTGGAATTTCAGGGTGGCTTTTGTGTCCCAGGCTCCACCCTGGGTCTAGCCACCTAGTAAGCTGATCCAGGTAATGAATAGCTATGGAATGGACATAATACGGAGCTAGCAGTTATAAAACACACAGGATGCCTTGTTACTTTCCAAGCTACCCTTTCTTCCTCTTAAGCTCTGCAGCTATAGTTACTTTGTCGGCTAATTTCCAGTCACTTTTCGTTTGTCTTATTTGTAGAGTAAAAAATGCGAGAGGCTTGCTACAGGCACCCCCTTCCTTGAATGTGTCTCTATGTCTATCAGCACTTGCTTGTTTGGGAATTTATTGTGTGTTTCTGTATTGACGTTAAAGTTCATTTTAGGACAGTGTGTGTGTGTGTGTGTGTGTGTGTGCAAGAGCTTTGCGGTTGCTATTAGACACAGTGTGCAGAGGCCCTGGTGGTCATGCTGAAGCGTCCCCCCCCCCTGGCAGGAGGCTGACCTTGGCAGGGCCTGACAGAGAGCTGGCCTGGAGGGGGATCCACGGAGCTCCACGCCAGCCCACTGAGCCAACCCACTGAGCCAACCCACTCAGTCTGTGCAGGTGTACTGACGCCTGGACAAACACATGCATGCACACAGACACATGCATGCATGGCCACTAGACCTGGGGAGGCTCCCGGAGCAAGCAGATGTCCTAACACTCCATTTCTCTGTTTTGCTTTTCTTCTGGATTTCTCTGGTGTTCATTTCCTCTTCTATCTCCTTCTCATTTGTCACTATCTTACTGTATTCCTTTCTTCTACTTGCAGCCGCATATACGCAATGCCACATAGTGGAACATTGAAGGCAATAGAAACGTGGCTAAATCGTACTTTTAAAGTGTGACATTCCAATAGTGTGTTTTATTGTTTAAACACAAGAGCATTTCAGCTATTCTTTTCTGTTAGTTTAATGTACCAGCCAATGTCAGACCATACATTGCTGCCTGCTTGGAATCTATTAGTTGATGACAGATGCACATATATATATATATATATATATATATATATATATATATATATATATATATATATATATATATATATATATATATTCATGTGCATCTGTATATATATATATATATATATATATATATATATATATATATATATATATATATATAAATGCATGTATGAATTAGTAATTTACTTCTTAAAGCTCTCTTCACCAGTCTTCATTTTTATAATATCCATGTATCAGATTAAGAGAGGCCAATACATCTGGGAAGATAGATAGATCTGATGTGGAGGTCCCAGTGGAGGTACAAACTTAAGATCAGCCACACACTGATGTTGTATAGCACATACTCTTGAGTTATACTGTATGCACTGCATCCACTTCCATATCCAAACCCTCATTCACTGTGAAAATTCAGCAATCTGTTTTGAAAAAAAATCATCACAATTACAAGTCACCAAGGCATTGCATCATGTGAATCTGCTGCAGGATCAGAGAAAACACAACATATAAAAGAATAAAAGGAAGAAGGCAATCCGTAAGTTTAATTTAATGAAACCCAGACATGTTTGGCTTTTTCGACTTAATCAGTAACTAAAAGGACCTGTACATCTGTAGCAGATTCATCATCAATCATCAATCTCAATCACATAAAGTATGTTGTATACACTGTATATAGTCAATGTTCTGTTAATTGTGATTTAAGGACATCAGGGTGTGAATTAATAAGATGGTAAGGTCATAGGAAATCTGTGTCAAACAAGAATAATATGGAGGTACATAAGAATGTATGACAGAGAGATACAAATCTGGACAATTACAGAGGAATAAAGAATAAAGAACAACCTGGCTCATAAAGGCCATGACAAAGTGGGAGACACACAGTTTTTTAAAAATTAAACAAAGTAATTTATTAAACAAACTGAGATTAATGAAATAGGCTACACAACAAAAGCACAAAAAGCACACAGAGAGTGGAGGTCAGTGGAATCAGTACTGAAGGGTGTGCATGAGAGTAGAGAAACCGTGTTGTGGGGTGCATGTAAACAAAGTAAAGAAAAGAACCTAAGATGAACTGCAACATAACCAAACAGGTGCCTGCAGGGAAGGAAGGAGATATACTGTTTGTAGCATCCAGGGCTTTACAGAGTGGGCACACTGGGTCAAGGTGTTTCCAGTTGGCACTAATGATCCCCTGCCAACAGGTAGCGGAAAAACAAGGCCAGAATGGCAGGAAAGGGCAGGGGTCATCTCAACTAATAAAATGTATAATTACATGCAAAAATTGCATGATTAAGTTGATGAACGCTTCGGCTTGTGCCAAAAAGTCTCAAAAAAGTGTTTTGCTCATTGTTACTTTACTTGTATGTGCAGAAAGATGTCTGTGCAGAGTTTGATACTAGAAGACTGTTTTCACATACTGATTTACTTTATTTATTTTACCAGTAAATGTAAGCTTTTTTTGGGAAACAAATGTCACACTAATTATTTTTCCAAGCAGATCATTTTCTTAAAACATATCTGTAGGGGATATCTAAAGATGACAATGATTTTAATTTCTATTTATTCAATATAAACTGGTCATGTAATATAGAACTTAACCTTATAAACTGTCTTGGGTATTAATGTCTATTTTTTTCATAAACAGTTAATGACACTGTTACCATTTATCACAAAATAAAGAAATGAAAGAAAAAAAGCCTTATTTCATAGTCACTATATAGGCTGCTGCACATCCCTGACTGTAGCATAAGGCGTTCTTGAGTGAAACTGTTAGATGTTTTTTTACTGAGTGACATGCAAGAAAAGGGAGGGAGCCTGGGAGTATGCCCAACCGGTCTACATGTGTTTTGTGGATTTGGAGAAGGCGTATGACCGGGTCCCCCGGGAGATACTGTGGGAGGTGCTGCGGGAGTATGGGGTGAGGGGGTCTCTATTCAGGGCCATCCAATCTCTGTACGACCAAAGTGAGAGCTGTGTCCGGGTTCTCGGCAGTAAGTCGGACTCGTTTCAGGTGAGGGTTGGCCTCTGCCAGGGCTGCGCTTTGTCACCTACGTCCTTACCCCTAGTGAAGGAGTTCAATTACCTTGGGGTTTTGTTCGCGAGTGAGGGGACAATGGAGCGGGAGATTGGTCGGAGAATCGGCGCAGCGGGTGCGGTATTACATTCAATCTATCGCACCGTTGTGACAAAAAGAGAGCTGAGCCAGAAGGCAAAGCTCACGATCTACCGGTCAGTTTTCGTTCCTTCCCTCACCTATGGTCATGAAGGCTGGGTCATGACCGAAAGAACGAGATCCAGGGTACAAGCGGCTGAAATGGGTTTCCTCAGGAGGGTGGCTGGCGTCTCCCTTAGAGATAGGGTGAGAAGCTCAGTCATCCGTGAGGAGCTCGGAGTAGAGCCGCTGCTCCTTTGCGTCAAAAGGAGCCAGTTGAGGTGGTTCGTCATCTGGTAAAGATGCCTCCTGGGCGCCTCCATAGGGAGGTGTTCCAGGCAGGTCCAGCTGGGAGGGGGCCTCAGGGAAGACCCAGGACTAGGTGGAGGGATTATATCTCCAACCTGGCCTGGGAACGCCTCGGGATCCCCCAGTCGGAGCTGGTTAATGTTGCTCGGGAAAGGGAAGTTTGGGGTCCCCTGCTGGAGCTGTTCCCCCCGCGACCCGACACCGGATAAGCGGACGAAGATGGATGGATGGATGCAAGAAAAAATATTTTCTGCTTGAACAAGGCAGCAGCAAACATGACACCTTGTTGTGAAATGTAATGATATGTGTGATCAATCCTATTGTGAATAGGATTGTATTTGTCTGCGAGATGCAGAGTTTTGCAAAATCAAGCAAGTACACAAATGTCAATGCAATCAAATGCCAGAATTGAGCTTCACATCAAAAATATTGTGTAATGCTGTGGTAGTACCCTCTTTTGGCAAACAGAAACAGAGTCATGACAGGCATCATTCATTACCCAAAGTTTTGTCAAATTCGGAGAAGATATTGCACATGACAGGCGGGCAGACAGACAGACGGACAGGCTGGGGCCAATCCATTGTGCTTCTCAGATTTCATTCTGGAGGACAAAAAAAAAACCTTGACTTGTGAAGCTGAAAGTAATTCTCATTTTGTGTATGTGGCCCTATTGTGTTGGGCATTCACAGTGAGAACAGAGTGCGACTGCAGGGGATAAAGAGAAGCTCCAGAGGTGAGCACTTTATTGCCTAGAAACCAGAACAGTATGACTATTCTTGTCCATCCTACTTTCAAGCTTTCATGTTGATTCTTTGCTCTCAGTTTTCTTGCAGCCACTTTAGAATTTTTTTGTCCTGTCAATTACTCTTTTGATATTCTATTCAAAGCATATGCAAAATAAAATGAGCTATAAATTAAATTCCAGTAACAGGTTGTGTTTAGCTTCTCTGCTCCCTACTTCCTCATCTGGCATGTCTGCTCTTTCAGTCCAGAGTCTAAAGTTCAGCCAGAGACAACAGGAAGGGAGCATCACATCGTTCACTCGCAACATTTCACAACACACCAGTTCTACAAAGCAAAATACAGGCTTCCTTTGCACAGTAAGAATACTCACCCACTCAGTGTAGAAATTGTGCTGGGTGTGACTAAATGATGAATGGTGTTACAATAATTTGATGAGATTGGGTCAGATGATGCAAGGAAGAAGTGTGCAACGATAATGCTCTTGATGATGTCTTACAACTTATTATGCCGCTCAACAAATGATGCCCCCAGACACCCACACCACCTTTGAACTGCTCCCACCCCAGGGTCACACATTAGCAACCTTTTTTGAGTGGGCGTAGCCTTGGGAGAGGTGTCTCTGGTGTTTATTGAGCCCTACTAGGTGCACCAGGATGACACTGGGAGCTCTGACTCGAGCAACGACCCCCTTCAGATACCTCTTTCCCATGCCTGATCCCTCCCCCATGTCCCTCAGACCATCTCCCATCATCCACTCTCATTCTTCTTCCTCTTCACACTCTCCTCAAAAGATCTCTGTAGCTTCCTCCTCTTTTTTTCCATCCACACTCCTCCCTCCTCCACCTCCCTCGAAGCGCCTGTTTGTGCTCCACTCTGCCTGCCTTCCTTCAACACATGCCAGGACTCCTGGGGCACCAGTTACACAGCGAGGATTTCATTTGAAAGAACTCCTCAGGACGTCATTATAAGGATCATCACCGGGCCTTACGGCTGATGTTACATTAATGTTCCATCACACACAGAGCCTTCATAGCGCCTATTAACTAGCCAGCCCTCTCATCACGCAAATCAGAATTTTTCTCTGAGATTGGTAATGTCATATTAATCTGTAATTGCCATGTATCAATGCACTCAAGACCGTGAGATGAGTAACCATATGTCTGTCTTTTGAAGTGTCCGTGGTTTTATGCAATTATTGATACTATATATTGATACTGTACTGATTGCTTAAAAACTAAAACAGCATGTTGCATTGGCTTTAATTGCCGCAACATGCACATACGTGATATTTTCATGCAGCTTCAGTTGCAACTAAAATAAATCCAGTGTGCATTTAGCTGTGTGTGCAGTTCAATGTTGTGCAATTCCAGTTCTGTTTTTACCCAAAGAGCTGTTCTTATGGTGTGATTGGTTGTTGGTGGCTGTGCTTATGGGTGTTGTAGTAGGTGTCATTTTTGGAGGTTCACTGATGATAGAAATAGTTTAACACAGTCTTATTTCACCCCTATCAAATCATCATCAGATCATCCCTCCTCTCCATTATTCTGTCCATCCATTCATTCAACCAGCTCCTCTTCCCATTGGACACCTAGAGCCCCTCCTATTCAGGCAGCCACAAAATACACTTCTTAATTCACCCGCGTACAACCATCCCTCTATCCTGCCTATCCAACCTTATTAATCTCGTCCTCCATCCCTTTCGTGCCATCCTCTCGTCTCCACCCAGCCATTTTATCCTCCATTCATTGCAAACACAAGACTTACAGTATCTCAAGTGAAACAGAATGAATATTAAGTGGGCAGCAGTTGGACCAGGCTCACTGTACTACTGAAAATAGTATTTTTTTTCTCTCTGTCTCTCTATCATCTCTGGCTCTCTCAATCATGCTTCTCCAGCTCCACAATAAAGCGAAATGTAGAGTAGGTATGGGCCTCTATCAGCCATGCAGATGAGTCCTGCTTCCTTTACCTTAATTAGAGCTCCCAGGGGACTGGCTGTGGGCGCTGAGCAGCATCAGCCTTTCATACCACAGAGATACCTTTCATCAAGCCGGAGAACACCAGGAGGAAAATGACATGGGTACAGTGGCTCAGTACACAGAAGAGATTCATTATTGGGAATGTTCCAGCATGTTATTTAAGGCTGGTCATTTAAACAGCAGGCAGAAATATGGCGTTTTACTGTCGGATCAGAAACTAAAATTCAACTGAGAGGAAAGAAATAATAGATATTGTTCATACAAACTTGAACAGGCAAATATCTGGTGAGAATTTAAAGCAAAACAGCCCACAATCCACTGCTTCCAAGTTTTGAAAACGTGGATTTATTTTCTGCTTTTCATAGACTTATATGGAAGTTCATTGAATAGCTTCTGGTTTTAGACTGTGGTTTAACAAAGAAGCAAATTAAATATACCAACTTAGATTGATAGACAACTTGGATGCAATGTTAGTACTATATTGTTACATTTTATAAAGCAAACGGTAAATCAATTAATCAATAATTCTCTTAATCAATCGTTAAAAGTAAAACCTCAGAAAACAGTGAAAATGCCCTTTTTTTAAGATCCCAATGTAACGTCAACAACATATTATATATGTTTAACCTACCAATTGTCTTAAATACAAACATGTGCGGTTTACTATAATATGCTATGACTCACACTCTTGAAAACTGACTTAAACGATTTGATTCTTAAAAATAGTTCCCAACTAATTTTCTGATCTAATTCTTTAATTCGGATTAATCAACCAGTTGTTAATTTCAGCGCTAAAAAAATTACGTTATTAGATTTGTTATTAAATTAAAATATTTAAAACAATGTCATTATATTTACAGCTATCAAAACATTCTTAAATTCTCAACAAAAAAATAAAAACGATCACACGACAAAACTTATATAATTCAAACAGTTATAATAATAAACTGTTTCTCCTTTTCCCTACACCTTCCTCTCCGTCCCCTTTAAACGGGGAGGTGCTCCGGTGCTCACCCCCATCCCGGGGCTCTCCGCTGCGCTCCGGGAGGGGTAGAGAGTGAGTTCGGGCTGACTGAGAGCGGGCGCGTCGGAAACCTCCCCGGAGGGGCCCCGTGTAATTCGATGCATGCTGTTAAAGCTTAGAGTATATTGTCTTCCCTTTGCTTATGAAGCCTCCACCCACCGGCCCACCCTACATTTAGCGGATCATGTGACTCGGGGTAAGTCATTTGCAAGTACAACAGTTCTCTGTGCGCTCCCATTCATTTCCTGAGAACTGCCTGAGCCGAGCAGCTGAGAGGCAGAAGGGGAGGGAGCTGCTCACTCACATACACTCACTCTCACTCACACACACGCATTGTCACAAACACACATACACAAGCACATATACACGCAGAGTGAGAGGAGAGGAGAGAAGAGGAGAGGGAGAGGAGGAGAGGAGACAGAGAGGATTGTAGAAAGGAAAACAGTCTCCACGGCTCTGCAGCTTCTGACAAGGTCTGTGCAATTTTTTGTCCTGTTCCTCTGCTGGCTGCTGCTGTGTGCTTCATTTGTCACGTTGCTGGGCATTGTACTTGTGATCAGTGTGTCTCGTTCAGCTGTCAGTTCCCTGTCAAAGCAGATGACAGCTCAGATCACCTATGGTATTGTGTTTGGTGTTTGTCAGTGGGGGGAAACAAGAGACCATGCATGGTGCTGCTGACTGGACCTGAAACACTTATTGCCAATGTAAATTCATAAGCTGTCACGACAAGAAAAAAAAAAGTGATTATACACTGAATGACCATGGGCATGGGCAGCATCCTGACTTTACAATGCCGGCACCAGTTGTGAAATCTCATATGTCTCACTTATTTACTTCTAAAGAAAGTTCAAAACATGTCAGCTGAGCAGTGTAGCAGTGTTGTAGAATACTGACTGAGTGTCTTGGTGGTGGCTATGACAGTGTGAAGTGAGACAGCCCCAAACGCACTCTTAGCACTTATCGCTGGAAAAGTTTGCTGCTTGTCAGAGTTTTGTGCATGCCTTAAGATAGTTGTGTGTGTGTGTGTGTGTGTGTGTGTGTGTGTGTGTGTGTGTGTGTGTGTGTGTGTGTGTGTGTGTGAGCGAGAGAGAGACAGGCTTGTTTGCCTACCGTTGCCCACTGTAGCAGGTTAGAGACAGAGAAACGAGGCTGTTAGCAACGGGTTAAACATTAGGAGGCTCGGGTAGCGGAGGAAGGACACTGGGGGTGTGTGTGTGTGTGTGTGTGTGTGTGTGTGTGTGTGTGTGTGTGTGTGTGTGGGAGTGTTGCAGGGGTGGTGTCTTGGATGTCATCGGCAGCGCTCTCACTTCCAGGGTAATAGTCATTGGTATTGATGGGTGGCTGTCAGAGAAGCAGAGAGCCACCAGGTTGGGTAGAGTGGCCGGGGGCTGGCCCTTGGCTGTTATTTTCAATTACAGGGGACCAGGGCAGAGCTGACAGCAAAGGCATTTGTACATCCAGCAAGGGGGAGGAGGAGGAGGGTGTGCGTGTGTGTGTGTGTGTGTGTGTGTGGGGTCGGCGAAAGGAGGGGAGCAAGAGAGAGGAGGAGGAGGGAGGGAGGGAGAAAGGTGGGAGGGGGAATGAGACTCTGGCCTCTGCTTCTGGGTTTGATGTGGAAACTGAGCAGTGACCTCTGTGACTTTACCCCCGCGTTGTGGAGAGAGGCCCTGCCTTACCTTTAACTGTGTAACAGTGGTTTGTGTGCGTTTAAGTGGGGGTCTCATCAAAAAAATGGGAGAAAAAAAAAGAAGGGGGGGTTGGGTCATGTGTGTGTGGATGAGACCCCCTGCAGTTCACGGATGTTCAGCGAGTGAGATTAGTAAGCATTTAAACTCTCACTTAAATCCATTTACAAAGGGGCCTTCTCCCTGTGCATGAATAAGCTGGCTAATATTACCAAACAAATGTAGAGAAGACACTGTGCATGAACAGCGAAGAATCATATTGGAGCTCTGAAACAGGTAAGAGAGGCTGCAGGGTATTTCTACGATATTTATGACGATATAATAAAATGCTGAAGAATACTTTAATGTTAATCATTGCAACAATGAACCACATGTCTGCGGTGGAGAACCAACTAGAAAACTAGATAGTGTAGCTGCCATTAGTGGCGTTTAGTACATGTATGAATAAATCTTTCACACTGAATCTTCAAACTGAACTGATTTTAATGAATCATCATTGTCACTTAAGGAATCAATGGCTTCAGCAGTGGAGCTTCTCTCAAACCGAAAGCATTAAGTTTAGTCGTGATACGCAGTACGTAAGCATATTGAAAGACTACGAAAGCCACAGAAACAGTCTTTATGTGATAACTTGCAGCCAGGTGGTTGCTGAGCAATTACCCTAAAAAATAGTGCTTGTGTTTTTGTACTGAACTGAACATAAGGTTCAAGGTTGGGCTTGAACAAGCAACAGACTGTACGTTCCACTGAGCTGAAGTAGTCTAAATCAGCGCTGAATGTTGCACTGCTATAAATGGTGATGCATTTACTTACTGATGTACTGTATATACTAAAATTCAGTTGAACAATTATGTGATTGGTTAGCTTAGAAATAAGTTAACAAAATACATAGTCAGTGACTATGTATGATCAATTTTAATCGGCAAAGTGCCTCTATCTTCTTACAGCATTTTCCGGCGAGTTGTTTTAAGCCATCCGTTTCAAATGTTTGGATTGGCATCTTTAGCAAAACAAAACTTCACCAATTTGTCAATTTTCTTTCATTGTCTTGCACTGTATGTCATGTGGAGTACACTTGGTCAATAATTCAAACAAGTCCCTTCAAATTAAAGAACAAAATGCGTTGTTTGTCGATGCCCATCGGACCGGCAAGACAATATCATGACAATCTAACGCTATGGTTTGTCGCTAAGATTTGGTACCCTGGAAATCCAGAGTTCTCACGAGAACACAATTTGAATTTGCTCAGCGAGTCACTCTGGCATTCAGTAATGATGCTCATTAACTATGCCCTTGTAGCCGTGCTGCACCAATCCCATCGGTGTATCTGATATAGGAGGGCAGTGTTGGGAAAGTTCACTTTCTACATTAACTAGTTCAAAGTTCAGTTCACAAATTTTAAAATGAACTAGTTCAGTTCATACTTCAAAATGTTGAACTAAGTTCACAGTTCCAAAAATGAATTAGTTCATAGTTCTTTTTTTTCCTATGTTGCTGCGAGCTATTATTTTTCAAAATTGTTACCACAGCCCATATAGAACCACAGACAGCAATTCTTTTATCAGTTTTAACACTGAAACTATGCGTCAGATTTCATCTTTATAGCCAATCTGTTTCAGGTTTGCTGTGGATGTGACTGAAGATGCAGATTTTCTTTTTGAAAGCCGGCGGGCAAAGTTTGCACAGAAATTTAAGGTTTTTCCCATCCTCTCCGACCTTGTCATAAAACTCGTTTTAATATGAACGAGTTCATGAACTACCAGCTCCGCTGGTAGCTAAGCGTATAGGGGCTCTGGATACGTCACCCTGTGTATTGTTGTGATTGGTCATAGTGTTATCCAGTTGCGTGCAGTGAGATTTTGGGCCATTTTCATTACTCAGTGCCAGACCCTTAATCTTTCGGATTTGGGTCTGGATTTCCAGGCTAAAGATTTGGTTAGGTTTAGGAACAAAAACAACTTGGATAGAATTAGGAGAAGATCATGGTTGGGGTTAAAATGACTACTTTGTTAAGGTTAGGGGGCCTTCAACATCATTATTACCTTAACGGCCTAACTAGAAGCCTTCGTCATTAGAGAGTTCTTGGGTATTTGCTGAGACGACTGATGCTGTTGTTTTTCTTGGGTGGACAGTCTCAATAATTTGGTTATATTTGGATGCGGAAATGTAGTTTGTTTGTTGCTCTCTCCACAAATGATTTCTGGCTTTCACGTGGAGAATGAATATTCAACCTATCACCTAGTACTCAAACAGGTGCTTCAGCTTGAGATGATGAAATAAGTTTGTTGTGCATTTTTTGCTGTTAACATCTATATATAACGTCTTTGCTTGTTAATGCTATACATACACTTGTTAAAATCCTGATATTTTTTATAACATAAAAAACTATACGGGTATGATCATAAACAATATGATAAGGTACTTAGTTGTTCTCCTCTACAATAGCATCAAGCTGCTTAACTGCCCTCCTGATTCCTTCAATGTCTTAACCCCCCTCCCCAGACTCGGTCCAAGGGCTTATGATAGAGATCAGTGCAGGTGGGGGGACTCAATTAAAAAGCCAATCACCAACAGATAGACTCTATCTGTCCATCAACACCGCTCTGCCCAGCGCATTTAATTGCGCGGCAGGATTCCCCCACTAAAGGCATCATCTGTCTGCCACAGATCACAACACACAAATTGGGTGCAAGTTGACAGATTGAATCTTTCAGGAAGAAGTGCCATGCTCCAGTATGTTCAATCTAACAACATGTACAATCACTCTGTTATTCAGGGAGATGTGAAATTCCCTGTATTACCCCTAATCTGCTGGGTTAACTGCTGGCATATTGACCTACTGCTGTATCATTGATCCAGGTGGGTGTTATGGAGTGAATGGTAATTGATTGCAGATAGACTGCAGTGCACTATCTGGCTGGATCCATTTGGGTCTGACTGTAAGCCAAAGCTAAAGAGGAGTGAGACAGATTATACTGTAGAGGTTGGCTGGGCTCAAGGTGCATTGTGGTATATCCTGGTCAAAGAGGTGGTGTTGCGTCAAACCCAGATTTTTAGCCACAGGAGTCTGTCATATGCAAAGACCCTGAAAGACATACACAATGACCCCCACACACCCACATGCTCTTACAATAGACCAGCATGTCAAGGGCATGAGTATACAATGTGTGAGACAGACAGCACCCAAAGAGTGACATTGTATATTGATAGATGTACCTGCCCAAAAATCAACAGGACAAAAAGGTCACATCCAAAATGTTTGCAGTTATTTTGCTGTTGTTTCATTGTGAATAGCGAGACATGCATTAGTAGTTACGTCAAACTGCCTGCATGTGAAATAAGACAAATATTAATAGGCGATGGCTGTGAGCTGAACTCCCTGAGCTGTTATTTCACCATGTCAGAAGATGACAAAATGTTCTCTCCCTTTGCGATTTCTCTTGTGGATTCAACCTTTGACCCCAGTGTCCAGCCCACGTTTGTTTACCAAAATTGAGTTAAGGGTGTACATGGAGTGCTAGAGCATGTGTGTTTTGTGACAGAGAGAGAGAGAGAGAGAGAGAGAGAGAGAGAGAGAGAGAGAGAGAGAGAGAGAGAGAGAACGGAAAGTATTGTGCAACAGCCAGTGACTCCTTGATAGTCTAAATAATGATCACAGACAGAAAGGACTACAATATAAAATGGGTGATTAGAGCTTGTCAAACATCACTGTGAGTATTTTGAATTTTTGCTGCGTTGCTCTGTTGAAGTTTTATAAGGAGCCTATTATTGTTTGAACAATCTCTCGAGCAACCTATCTTATCTTTAAAATTGCTAACAAACCAACATAAGGCAGGCAGAATTTAAGATGATGTTGCCTGACCAGCGCAGTCATCCAAGTTTTTTTTTTCTTTCTGTAATGACACCATCTACAGAGTAGCACAATCAGTGCTTACTGGAAGTGACTCATTTAGCAGAGCTTTCCCCAGACTCTGATTTTAAGGTTGCTTGACATGTTTCCATGGCTAGGATGGAAAGGTATGTCAATGGAAGGCCTGTCTATCTGTGGAGATGTTTCCCCTGTCAACCAAGTGTGTATTTTACTTTAGCCAAATATGGTTGGTGAACAAGGGGAAGAAGAAAAGGAAGAAAGCCAAGAGAGGAGGACAGGAGAGCATTCAATGTCAGTGTTTTGGACTCTTTTTAAAGCTGGTTTTACATAAAGAGTTTCCCTTTACAGAATCTTTGGAGAGCTGCATCTCCCCAGCATCAGTGCAGATGGTTTCAGCAGACCTGTGTAAGGATGCTGCAGGGATTGTACTGTAGGTCAACTGTTAGGAGAGGAAATTATGCAAACAACATGTGGAATCCATTTGGGGAGCCTGTGGCATTCCACAGGCTCTTTGGCTAGAACTAAACCAAATGCAGGTTCAAGCTATATAACGTAACTTCTTTCAATTAGCTGCTTTAACCAGGTATCAGCATGGCACAGCATCAATTGAAAAAGAGAGGAAGAATGATCAAATTGAAGGCGTGAGTAGATGAGTAATAGAGGTAAACACAGCTGCTGGCTTTTATTGAGTGGTGTTGGAGAGCTGGAATGGGTCAAACCAAGGGGAAAAACTCGGTGAGCGAAAATAACTGTGCGCACATTTGATGTAGTGAGTGTCAGTGTGTTGGAATGTTTTGGTTGGTCCGTTAGTGTCTGTTTCCATTTGGCGTGTGTTACAGTGGATTTGGTTGTGTCAGCACAAAGTGAGGTTAGATAGGGTAGGCACGTCATGATGCTGCATCAAGAGGACTCTGCAAGACTATTCAAGTGAAATGCACGTGATTGTGTGTATGCCTGCATGCATAGCTTTGTTTGTATCACAAGAGATAGCAAGTGGGGGAAAAAAGGCACAGGGAGAAAAGCAAAAAAAGTGTGTTAAAGTGCTTGTGACTTGTTTAAAGTAGATACTGTAGATGAGTCAGTGGTATTGGTGCCTCTGTATGCTCGCATTGTACAGTTATTGTAAAACATCTAGGTCGATCTTTGAGAGTGCATGTGAGTGCACATGTGCTGTGATGCATTCAGTAGACAAGCTATTGTGAGTAGTACGTACACAGTGCATATGTTGGGGGATGGGGGATCGCTCACACACACATTCAGACATACATGTTGTAACACAAGCACACATGCGCTATCAGAGCCTAAGGGGATAAAAGGCAGTAGCCTACTCAAAGAATCCCCCATTAGGGCAGTAGTGTACTGGCATCCCTTGGGGATGGGGAGGAAAAGAAAGAGAGTATGTGGGTGGTTAGTGGTGGTAGTGATGGTGGGAAGGATGCAGGTTATTGTGAGGATTCTAATCTAATGTATCCCACCTCTCCCTGTTAGGGCAAGAGATGAGAGCAGGGTTTCACTCTGACCCTCTGCTCCAGTAGAAGCAGCTATAACCTTTGCATGAGAGGAGCAATGACTGGGTGTCCTGATTCACTTGCTTACACCTTTACAATATATTCTCGTGTGGTTTTATTTTTAACACAGTCTGTCTACAAAATGTTGTAGTGGTTTCCTTACACTGTAGCTATTAAAGCGTTCACAAGAACTTATTCACTGGTTTTCAAGTGTTTTATTTACTGTGAATTCTGGCCAGGACTGTACCCACGATGTTAGAGATGATTATCAAGCCCTGCAGTGTGGTCACCTCAACCTAGGACCTGTGAACTGAGAGTAAATAAGAGACAGAACAGAGTCACTGAGTGCATTTTTTATTGATTCACTGGAGCTAACCTCTTTTTATCTATCTACCGTTCTCCCATGCGCACATACAGTTCAGCCCTACAGTGTGTAAACTTTACTATAAACATGCAAAGAGTATTGCGGTATCTTCCTGAAAGCCGGCGCCAATTACTAACACACGTTTATCCTGGTTTGCTTGGCCTCACCTCCCCCTCCTTTGGTACAAGTGAGGTTTTTGTGTCAGAGGCTATTTTAGATGCACAGCCACTGACCCTACTGCATTTACTGAGGTGTGTGTGTGTGTGTGTGTGTGTGTGCGTGTTTTTGTGTGTGTGTGTGTGTGTGTGTTTCTGTGAAGGGTGTTCTAGAGAGGTCACCCGATTATGTTGAAGCAAGAAGACCTCATAGGGTATTGGCTCTTTAAGAGCTGTTTTGTGGCATCTATTTGTGGTTTCTTTAGTGCCGAACTAAATCCAGCCCTCGCACAGAATATTTAACTTATTCTTTCTCATGATTACATCAAAATGATCTTCAATTGAACATAAACTGTCTAGAATGGTGTCACAAATTGCTTTGACTTCTAAGTCGATGCTCACTTGAATAATGCCACCTCACTTTAGAGCTGTCACAGTCACAGCTTGTTTAGCTGTTTCTCTGCTGCATTTGAGGTACATGATGCAAGAGGATGTCAGACTCTTCTGTTTACCTCTCTCTAGAGCACTGTGGAGGAGTGTGTGTGTGTTTGTGCGTGTTAGCGTGTGTGCACACAGTAGGTGTGTGTGGGTGTCTGTTTGTGTTGAATGGGCATCTATATTCTTCTTTCATGAGCAGAGCTGCAATATTGAGAGACAGAGTTGTGTGTCTGTGTGTGTGTGTGTGTGTGTGTGTCTCTTAATCTAAGATAAATATGGTTCATTGTGGTTGCAGGCTGGGGTCACAAGGTGTGTGTGTGTGTGTGTGTGTGTGTGTGTGTGTGTGTGTGTGTGTGTGTGTGTGTGTGTGTGTGTGTGTGTGTGTGCGTGTGTGTGTGGGGGACTCAGGAAGTCAGCTTTATAAGAAGTGCATTTGACACACAGACGGAGACACAGACAAACCAGACAGCGACAAGCCTTTTCCTCTCGGAATAAGTAGCTTCTTTATTTCACACAGTTTCACAAGACCCGAAATGGGGTGGAAGAGGTGTTATTGGTGGAGGTGGGGAGCTTTCACAAAGAAAAACAGAAAACAAATTCACAAAATATTTTCTCTTTTGACCTATAACAAAACTGATATTTAAGACAGGAATATAGAAATTCAAGTTGTTGAGTTATTTATCCTAACGTTCGGCGGACATTACGGTTAAATTTAGTCCACAAAATATGAATGTTTTTTGAGATTAGGCATCAAAATGACCAGTTAAGATTAGGAAAAAGAAAAAGGTTTGGATTAAAACACTCATTTCCCGGGTGAAAGGCTTGAGTTTTCCCTGGGAAGCGAACTCCACTCTTTGGCTTGAAAGTCCTGTATGTTAACGCCCACCCATCCACCCCAAACACCTAGCCTGGCTGTTGACAGTGACATGTATGATTTTTTCATTGTTGTTCAGTAAGTTTAGCTGCGTTTCTGCCCACTGTTTGATCACCTTTTTATAAAAAAAGAAAGAAAAGAAGCATACTGACACAGTTGTGGATCTGTATGTAGTGCCAACTCAGCAAAATGTTCCCAAAAATTATTTTCATGTGTATGTTTGTGTGCTAGTGAAGGCAGTGGACTTGAGCTCCATCCGGCGGCCTCATCCCCCTCATCCCGACAGGATTACTGACACAGGATCCCCCTGGCAGAAATAGCAAGGACCCAAGGGCAATCCACCAGAATATGGGAACTTCCGTGGGCCTTGCTAGTGTGCAAATGTGTCTTGTGTGTGTGTGTGTGTGTGTGTGTATTTACATGGGTATCAACTCTCTATAAATGGAGCTTGTTTCCTCCCAGGTGCTGAGGCAAGAACATGAGTTCACTGCTCTTTATCATACACACACATTCACATGCACACACACACACACACACACACACACACACACACACGCTCACAAAATTTACATTATATCAGACTGTATACTGTAAATGAAGGAACATTTTTGTATGAGATGTGTACAGGAACTTACATAATGAGGTCATTGTGCAGGGCTAAAAAATTTGGCACGCCACGTTGTTGCTGAGCCCATTTCCACATACTGTATCAAACCCCATGGACCCAAGCTTATTTAACCTTACATGGCATCCATTCTGCATTGCACACAATTCAATAACTTGCTGTCTACTATAAAATAGATTATTTAAACTATAAAAGCAAAGGTCGTTAATCTGTGGAAAGTTCCAGTTGTGCCTGTTTTTCTAAACTAGGTCAAATGTGTGCATTTTTTTTTTTTTAGGTTTTTGTCAAAGCTGGGTTTCACCACAATGGAGCTTGATTTGTATTCTGACGTATGGATTAATCAGATCAATACTCACCCTTTGCCATCTCCATTCAGCCTGTGCAAATTGTTTTAGTGTCCATCTTTTGGGCTGTCTCAGTCTATTCTCCTTTGTGTCTTTGGGTTTATAAATTCTTATTTTTTCATGTACATGACATTTTTGACAAGCATTTTGTCGATAACATTCTCCCTCCTTAAGAGTGGACATACAAGGCATATCCATAAGTCTTGTTGCATGGTGACGGGCTCTTTAAAAAAAATTATCCTCTATTATGTGTTTATCGTGCCGCAGACTTTTGTGATGCCAAGAAACGGAACCATTAGATGTTTTTTGAATTTCAAGCTGCGCGTATGAGTGCAGTAGGGAGCCTAGTCATTCATGTACACTACATCAAATTCAACAACAAGTGAAGCCCGGATAGCATCAGAGAGATAGAGGATGACATTCAGTTTGAATTGATGGGACCTGATAAGCTCCCCAAGTTTGGAGAAGAAGTGTATTCTGTCTAATAATAACTGTTTTTATGAAGAAAAAGAAGCTGTTTTCCCTCTGTGGAGCTGATTTATTCCCAGAGTAAAAGGGCAGGGTGTTTTGAGGTAAAGTGCATCAGTTGAGTGCATCTCTAAGGCGGTTTTAACCCTAAAGGGAACTTTGTTTTTAAAAGGTAGTGCATATAAACTGTGGTTTGATGTTTGATGTTTGATTGTGCTTGTCGGGGGTTAAAGAAGTCCACGCTTATATGAGCAGCAAGGTAGCAACACTCTGCTCTCTTGAGCCCCATTCAAAAATGTCCCAAAAACATCCAAAAGACTTTGCTTGCTGCTCCTGCCAAGGAAAATACGGCTTATGAAATGGAAATTCTGAGACCATTCACAGAGTGCCAGGAATGATTAGAAAAAAAAGTGTCCATCTCAGTACATCCCACACACACACACACACACACACACACACCATAAAAAACAGCATCCTCTCTGTATACCTGGTATGTGCTGTTTGGGGTTAGAAAGTCTTTAAAGGGAAACTCCACCGATTTTATACATAAAGGTCAGTTAACTCGTCATGGGGAGCACTACTCAGCCTGTAAAAGCAGTGGTTATGTGTCTTCTGTGGCTCTGGAGGGAGTTTTGTCAGGTCTGACAAAATAAGCCCTGATGATGTCATCAGAGGCTGGAGACAAATTTATTACGTTATAATGTCTTTGTTACAAATGTGGGACATCAATTGGATGTGGATATTTATCTGGCAGGGAGGGTCTAATGACATTTTTTTTTAAAAAAGTATTGGTTGCATTATGAGAAATGTAGGATCTAATTTGTTTTTAAAGTTTGATCCATTAGGACTAAAAGTCAGGATCTGTCTCTTGTGAGTGTACACTCTATGTAAGTGCAATACTAAATTGCTGGTATAAGTATTTAGAACGGGGGTCTTCAACGTTTTTAGGCCAAGGACACCTCAGCTGAAAGTGAGACAGAGCAGGGACCCCTTACTATATATAATGTATACAATCTGCATATTAAACTGGGCCTAAAATAACGTGTAGGGCTGTCAGGGGCCTTTAGATATACCTTTTTATGGTGCATACAATACTAAGGTAAGGTGTTAAAATAATAATTGTTGACATATTCATATATTTATACATCATATTTTAATGTTAAAATGTGGAACAGTAACTGTATCTGTGTGTGTGTGTGTGTGTATGTGTGTGTATGTATATATATATATATATATATACACACACACACACAGGACCTCCTGTTGAAGATCTCTGATTTAGAAGCTAGAAGTACTCACATTTAGGGAATTTTAGAGTTCATGTTTAAACAGAGGAAGAAAAGCGTGGGAGCTTAAGTCAGTCATTTTTGAGTTTTCCAGTTGTTCCTCTTAAAGGGTAACTCCACATTAGATCTTGTGTGGAGGAAAAGCATTGCAGCCCTCTGCCTTACAAAGGCAGACAACAGTAACTACAAACTGTGAAATTTAGAAGAATAGGTTTGAAGTTTGAAGGCTACTAGGCCAAAGTGTGTAGTAATGATGATGATGATGATGATGATGATGATGATGAAGGTGATTATTACCCCCCAAAGTTAATCTAAGCTAGGTAGCTTTTAGCTTTCTACCCACATTTAGCCAGTGCCCTATTAAGGCTTATGTGGTATAAAAACTCAATTATGAACAGGTTGGATCATCAAAATATTTTTTTTTTTTTACAGGAAACATGTTGGCAAATTAGCTCTTGTTAAGCTAGCAGTTTGTTTTTACCTCTGTTTACTATTTTTAATTCAGTTTGTTTTTACATCACACAATTGTAAGGCATTTTAGTTTCTACACAGTGAAAAAGTTTTCAAAAAGTTATATTCTAGTGACAAATATGTAGTTTATGGGTTTTGGCTTTGTAGTTCAGGACTGACCTCAACCTTTGGTTGAAGGTTCAAATGTTTTTTAAATCTTTGACCACTCAAACTGCCGTTCTTTGCCTGGGTGCAGTTACTCTTTAAGCAGTAACTCTGCAGGGAACTATTTGAATGAGCTCTCAAGACCAGAATGAGGCCAACAAGATGAGGTCATGAGCAGACACAGCTTAACATGAAGCAGACTGAGGTTGAGATCGAAAATCAGCTGTGATTCAGCTGTGGCTCTATACTGTCTACACTGCTAGCAAACAAGATAAATGTTCTCTTAAACATATATTAGACTTTTATTTCCCGGAGTCTGCAAAGTGTCACTCAGCAAATCCTATTTTTCAGACAAGCATGTTGTGAATGTAGACAGCTTTCGCTACTTTTCTAAAAGTTGCAGTACTCAAAAGAGAGGAAGCGGAGGAGTGTGCTGGTGAGCTAGCAGTTGTAGGCTGGTTATCAGGCCACTGTGTCACATTTGGGTGTCCAGGGGCAAAGAAGAGGGAAGTGAGCCGCGGCAAAGAGGCCAGCGGCACACAATACTGGCAGAACACAGGACATGCTCATCTCATATCACCTACAGCTCTGTCCTTTTTTTGTGCATTTGCACTAATCCCACTAGTTAATCTTTTTTCCTGATTTGCAACATTTTTAAATGTTTTCCTTGCTGTTTCCTTCTCTTTCTTTCCTTTTCTTTTCTTTGGTAGAGGACCGGGTGGGAGGGGGTCTGTTGGCATTCTTGCACCGTGTGCTTTGCGCTCGACCGGGCCTTGGCTCTGGTCCATATCCCCTCTCTACCCTCTCTCTCTTCTCTGACTCCCGCCCCTCCTCCTCCCCACTAAACACCCTTCCCCCCCCTCCTCAACCTCTTCAAATCCCCTTGGTTGCTTCCCTAACCACTACTCCTGCCAGCAACTCTGTGCTCTTCATCGAGCCCCCACCCTCACTCACTTCTCTTGCTATCACCTTCCTTAACACTTCCTCATATATCTCTCGTAATTCAGTGCCCCCTTCCCTTCCCTTACCCATTTCCATCTCTCTTCCATCCCACCTCGTGGCAGCAGGTCCAGCCTCTGTGACACAGATGCACCCAGTTGCTCTGGGCGCTCGACATGGGAACAAAGTATTGGCGGGGCCCGTCTGTTTCAGGGTGTGTGATGTTTGTGTGTTAGTGTGCAAGTATGTGCACATGAGGGAGAGAGAGAGAGAAACAGAGAGAGAGAGAGAGAGAGAGAGAGAAAGAGAGAGAGAGAGAGAGACAGGAGACACAGCCACATACTACATCTTGTTTCATGAGTTTCTTTGCTTTTCTTTCACTTTAACAAAAAAATGTCTTTCATTGCAGTGTGAGCAAAACACAATGTTAAGCAGGATTTGTCTTCACACTCGCACGTCCTGAGAGAACATGAACTCACAGCATAGGTAGTTTATTAGTGTTTTAAACCCCCAACGTCTCCTTCCAGGCAGCGCTGCCTGGAAGTCACTAGGATTAGGCAATGGTTAGGGTTAGGTGCCTTGAAGTCAACGAAATCGCAGTGCTGCCTGGAAGGAGACGTTGGGGGGCTTAAAACACAATTGAGCGCATTGGTTAGGTAAAGTTAAACCTGCGCTGGCTGATTGGTTTTGTAGGCTTGTTAAATTTCCAGTTTCCTTTTGAAATATTGACATCTATATATATATATTATTATTGGCATGGATGATCACACTAGTGTGTGAGGTCTGAAGATTTATTTATTTTGATTAGGACAATGCACAATTAATCACTTAATCAACAGCCAGTCAGCTAATTTTCAACTGTAGTCCTAGTTGCATGCATGTCTTTATGGTGGGAAGAAACCAGAGCACCTGGAGGAAACCCACGCAAGCACGGGGAGAACATGGGACAACCTGGGTTTGAACCCAGAACCTTCTTGCTGTGAGGTAGAAGCACTAACCACTGATCCACCGTGTTGCTTTCTAGAGAAGTTTGTCACCTCTAATTGATCCAGCTAGTCTGATCAGGGTTGGTTTGCCTGGGCTTTATCCTTCCGCTCTAGCTAGTTGCTATCGCCTCCACCAGCACAGAGTTGATAGCCATCAGTGAACTTTGAGATAGTGGACCTGAGGTCATACATGCGGCTATTTGGTGGGAGTTTCAGTTTATATTTCGAAATGCATTAGCAGACGCACAAACAGAAAAGCGAAGAGAGCAGCACACACTGAAATATGTATATTTCAATCATTTTGTTGCTAGGACTGGTCTCAGTCTTCACCTGCTACCTTTACCATTTTTTTTTCTTTTTTTTTTCATTCTAGGGATTTTGGTGGGGATGGGAGGGCGGGGCGGGTATGAGAGAGAAATGAGATGCCTCAACACTCCACTGCTCTCCTCTCTCCATCCAACTCCCCCACACACCTGGGATGGCCATTTCATTTCAGAGTGCAGCAAATGGAAAGGTGATCTTAATCTACCCTGTTTCCCTCTAACCCCCCTCCCTCTCTCCATCTCCCACACACAGAGCCTCATACTGCTGATGGACAGCACACTGCTGGTTGCCTAAGCCTGCCGCCAGCAGACCAAATTTAGTGTTAGAGAATACTGGATACATATTGGTTTATTACCTTGAACAAATTCTCTTAATTTCAAACTCAATCTTTGTTCATTTTATTATCTTTTTGGTTTGTGATCCTGAAGTACTAACTGGCAGACATATTCCTTTTACGAGAAGCAAAAGCAGTTGATAGTTGACATCGGTCAAAGCGTTTTGACATAACCTCTTCAATACACAGTGCCCCCCTGTTAGCTGATCATTACTCAGTGTTAGTTCTCTCTCACTGCTGTTAGCTCTTTGGCCATTACAGTCACAAGCAGAGGTATGTAATGGCCATTGATTTCCTATGAATAGCCTGCTGCAGGCCAGTTCATTAGGAAGGTCATCACAAACCACTGGATTAACTGGACTGAAAGCACACTGGGGAATGTTGATTTCAAGAAATGTGTTTTAAAAAAAGGAAGGTGTTTTTATTTTTCCGGTTACAGGAGTGCACGCATTTATCACAGAGAATAAATACGTTTGAATGAAGTAAACTTTTTTGAGGCTCAAAAAAGAACCTTTTAAAAAAGTGAAATTTACCCCATGAGAAAATCAAGATTTTATCTGAAGCCCCTTCTTCTGAAAAATACATATCCTTTCAGAGAAGCAGAAAATGCCTCTGCCAGAATGATGGTCATCTTGAGAAAAACATGCCTCACTTTCTGCCTCCTCTCTCTTCTTCTCCTCAACACATGGCTTGAGGCTGGACTGTGGCTGCAGCTCCACCCGCCCAGCTGTTACTATGGTAACGCTATCTGGGCCTACCAAGACCTGAAGCCGAAGGACATCCTGGACAACAATACAAAAGCAGCACAGCCAGGGTACCTGAGGGACTTAGACCTGAGAGGGGAGATCTGGGGGGTTGCAGATTGAGAGAGTAAATCCCTCTTTCTCTACCTCCCTCACACACAAACACAGTCAGGATTAGCCTTTTGCCTGAGAATCTAAGAGGTAGTGGAACAGTATGTGGCTTTAAATGATTTTTCTGTTGCAAATTTGTATTGAAATCTGTAAAATGAAATGTTTTTGATAACTGTCTTGAGTGGATTTTCTGGTGAGTAAAAAAAATCTTGATTATTGGACAAGCCACATGGATGTAGTGTTAGTAGTTTAGTCTGATGATTGGGCAACCAGCTGCAGAGAAAGAGTATATGTCATTCGGGATTGGCTGAGCTTCTTTTTTTCTCCGCACGAGAGTGGTCATGGTGGCTGCGGCGCTGCTGAGTGCACGGATTGGGCCACAGATCCCGACTCTGGTGCCAGCAGTGGAGAGTAATAGAGATGTTTAGAGTCTATTTGCCTTGCTTGCATTCCTCCATGTACTGCTGCTAAAATAATAAGAGGAAGGGTTACCTCAGGTCGGCCCCAACTGAGGGATACGGAACATGCATTGTTGTCATTGGCTCCACCTGAGTATCCCTCTTAAAGCCACAGCACGGAGCTAAGGAGCCGGGCACTGCTGCCTACTTTGCAGAGGCACAGTGCTCACAGGCAGCAGAGGGAAGAATGTACTGTATATATGTACTAAAAAGTGTGTTTAGTGTGTGGTTGCATGTGTGTAAGTGTCATATTGTGGTATCAATATTACCATCATGAGTATAAAATATTATCTTTAGAAGTGTCAAATGGATCAAAACTTCACTTCTATTTCCAAGTATCAATTATTATTTTATTAAATCAGTGGTTAGAGAGGACATGTTGCGTGGCTGTTCTGTTGCCATTGCTGTCTCGTAACTATATATCAAACCCAGTGTTTGTATTCCATATTAGTCTTGAGAGGATTTTAGCATTATGAAGTGTTATTAGCCCTGCAACAGCCCACCAGGCAATTGGAAATCTTTATTATGGAGAAGAGGGCGTCATGCTGTGCACTGACTGAGTTTCCACAGTTTGTGTGCATTTCTTGTCCATCAGCTTCTGATTGTTGTGAAACATGAATTTGTGTCTATTTAAAATGTGTTTATTTCTCAGTGGGTGCAGGCACAACATCGTAGATGTGCATACGTGAATAACTGAGTGTGGGACCTGCTTAGTCATGCTAAAACACACGTCTTACACCTCCTCTTGTTTCCTTTTGCAGGCAGCCTAAGAAACAGGATGTTAATGCTTGACGGAATGCCTGCAGTCCGAGTCAAAGCTGAGCCTCTGGAATCGGAACAAGGGGTAAGAGAGCAGTTGTTTTCCAGACAATTTCCTTTTTTTTTCCTGCTTTCCTTTCCGTCTTTCTTCCTCCTGGCAATGGGCTCATAATTACTCCCAGGCCTAAGCAAGTGAGTGAGAGGGTGAGTGAGTATGGGGGCTAAGAGGAGTGGTCGGAGAGCATGGTAGTAAGCAGGAAGAGGAAAAGAACCAAGAAGAGGAGGAGAGCCACAGCTGGAGCAGGAATGCATTGGGGGGTTTTCGTGGAGGTGACTGGGGCCAGCTGGGGGTGATTGTGCAGATGTAGCCACTGCTCTGGGAAGGAGGGTCACATGGGAAAATCTAAATCTTATCTATCTCTGTCTGCTCCTGCCCCTTTACAGTACGTCTCTCAATTTCCCTTCATCCTCCCATACCCTTCTTTCTCACAAACACACACATAAGCAATCGCTCTCTCTCTTGCACACATATGCAAATACACACAGACAAATACAACACACCACACTTATAGTCTTCCTCCGCAAACACTTATCACAGCTCCATCTTTTTCCTCTACTGTATCTCATGCATGCCTCTACTCTCACAGTGCTCCCTGTCACCTCTGTGTTGCTTTTTTTCATCACTCAATATGAATAAATCACAGAACATTTTTTAATTGTCACTACAACAATTGTAATTGTTGTTAAATTTGCACCAGGAATATTTAGTTTGTTTTACTTAAAATGCACAACTGAATCTTATTTTTGAATTTTATGTTCAAATAGACTGCATATTGACCATGTTAGGAATAATGGAGTTACCTCATGCAAGGTTTTCAAGGCCCACATACAGTATCAGGGCTCTCTGGTTCAACATACCTAGAAATAAAGTGGTCTTGTTATGGAGAAGCTGTTGCTAGGTTACAAGGGCTTTGTGTTGCTGCCACAGCTGTGTGTGCAGGCCACTTAATATTTGAAATCATGATGAATTAGCATTCAGTTATTATTGATTTCCATTCATAACATATCAATAATATCCTGGCCCCTAATATATCCCCTAGAGCACTTTGTGGGAGAACAGCAGAACAGTTTCGGTTGAGACGAAACAGAGAGCATTAGCACATGATTGATGAGAAAAATACCAGCTACTGATAACCCATCAGGTTACCTCGGTAGAGAATTGTTTGGCCGTGTAGGTGCTTTATATTGATAAGAATCGAATCTGTCTCTCCACATCTAAGAGCTTGACAGAGAGGCAGCAGGTGGTCACTTTCTGGGTGTCCTGCTCTCAGCTGCTGGCTCAAGGGTTTAAGAGCTGTGCTCCCGTGCTGCTACATATTACCTGGGGTTTGAAGTCATTCCCCATACGTGTAGTGATGTCAGTCGCAGACAGGATGTGAGAACTGCAGCCCACGCTGCTTTGAGTGCACTGAGATCCAATCTTACCCGAACAGACTGTGCTTCCCTTTAGACGGCAGACGCAGACAGACAGTTTAGGCTGCTGCAGAAATGTGGTCTTCATTTGGGTGGCGGGGGGCCAAGGGCTTGCTGGAAATGGTCTGCCTTGTTAGAATTTGCCCGCAAGGGGCTGGAAAATCTGCCCTGCTAACCAGTATCCCCTAATAAAGACAATGGCATGAGGACAGAGGCAGGCAGGCGGGTCGAGCATATCTTTATATGTGTGTCAGCGTGTGTGAGAATGTGTAGGTTTGAGCGCATACATGTGTTTGTATCTGTCAAACTGAGAGCAGGGGGTGGCATAAGTTTTCCATTTGTGCTGGTTGAGATGTGTCTGAGAACCTAACTCCAAAATGCAAATAACTTTCTGTTTTCACTTTTGTGTAACAAGACACACTCTGTTGTTTTGACTTTTCCACACAAGTGTTCTTTTTACACAGGAGCAACACAGGATTGGCCAATTTTAACAGGTTGTCAGTAACTGACTGTATTCCATATGTCATGATCATGATCACTCCACGAACAAACAGAAAGGCTACAATGAAAGTGAGTCTGACAATTGTCTGAATTTTTTATGCAAATGAAAAGTTGCATTCTCCCATCTTTAATTCCGTTCTCTCAGATGCGTTGCCACAACATTCACACTGTCACTTTTTTAGTGAACAAATCCGAACTAACACGTAATTTGTTCAAATTCAAAAATTCAAAATAAAAATATATTACAATGGAGTATTAAAGCTTTAGTGCGTAACTTTTTGATATTAATGAACGTCTGTTACATTCAAGGCATTGCCACATGAGTTGCTACAAAACTAATTAAGACTATCAGCTCCACACAACTCTCTCTGTATTTCTCAGTATGGCTATGTTCAGAAGATTGTGTCGTCCGGTGACTTTCCCGCGCAGAGACTCGAGTGAAGATAATTACCTCTTCTGAAGAGTCCATCATGTATGTAATTATTTCTTTAATCCTCCGTGTCCTCCTTGGCTTCTAGGGGGGTGGTGCGGAAGGCTTGTAGCATGTGGACGCGCCAACAGTTTTGTTGTCATTACTTAGAATTCCTCATGGGGCGGCAGAAACTACGCACTATAGCTTTAATGTTTTGATGTTCCTCCACCGCTTCACCTGATTAACAAGCTAACATTACTTTTATGTATATTAAGGCAGTTGCATTTGTGTTAGCTAAAAGAACAACCATAACCTAGTTTACTGATTTGGCAATAGGACATGCGATGGGTCAGAGAGACCTGGAGTACACTAAGAGGAATTTTGAGTTTGAGCAGACAATTACAGATCAAATATTTAATTGTTTCAGGTGTGTGTTTGCTACAACAGCTTCAAACATGGCTCAGCCAATCAGAGTTCAACAACATATCTGTTAATGATGAAATGTTACTGAACAGCATTCAGATTCCACTTTTGGTTGGCACAAATATATTTTCTTCAGTTTTCTCTTTTTCCTCTGTCTTCTTTCAGCGTTAGGGAGAACTGACAATACGGCAGAACTTTCGTAGCCAACTAGACACACTCTAAGAGCACTCACTGAGAAAGACGAGATTTCTACACTGAGATCAGCCTCAATGGATCTAATGCCTTCAAAGCCTTGAGGCAGTATAGCTCGAGGCGGTCCGTGACACTCACATCCTATACAGAACATGCAAACGCAAAGAGATTCTGTGCAAAAGCAGCTGGATGATAGCCTGAGGGTCTTTCAAGAAAGGCAGTTGATGCGGGAGTTGATGCAGGAGAAGCATAGATGATTTTACATCACAAACATGCATATTATCAATTAAATGATATTTCTTTTGAAAGGTTTCTCAAGGTAAAGCGGCAACTGTAGATACATTTACAGGCTGGAATAAAATCAAATGAGAACTTAGATAGCCTAAGGGAGGGATTTTTTGATGAAGAGAGACTAGAATAAACTAGACTAGACTGCTGCAACACCTTATTTTATATACTTTTAATGGTTATAAACCATTGGTTAAATGTTTGTATACTTCTAATGCTAAATTTGACTTAATTGACCCTCTGAGGACAAAAAGCGATGTTTGATAACAGTCCTACTCAATAAGTGATATTACAAAATGTATTAACTATTTTATTCATGTATTACGCTACTTTTGTGAACCCAAGACTTTTGTAATCTCATTTCAAGCACCAAAACAATGTGGGTATGTTGTTATTTCCTTCTTTTTTTCAAGATAATTTTTTTGGGCTTTTCCACCTTTAATGGACAGGACAGCTAGATGATAAAGGGGAGAGAGAGGTGGAAGACATGCAGGAACTCGTCACAGGTCAGACTCGAACCCTGGACCTCTGCATCGAGGCATAATCCTCTATGTATATGTGCGCCTGAGCAACTGAGCCAACCCAGCCACGGCTATGTTGTTATTTTCACAAGAGATTTCAGAAATATTTCTGCTTTAGGGCCAAATTATCTCTTTATACATTGCTCTGGAACAATTTTGGGCGTCACTATAGTGAGTGTATGAGTATGATTTTGTTCTGAACATTTTGATATGAAACACATGGGGATCAGTTACATGGAAATACCCTTAAAAGGAGAATTCAAGAAGATATCTAAAAATTCCCTTAGACCTCAGAGGGTTAAAGTGACTTAAAGTAAAGTGTTACAGACTCTGCTAATGGTGACTGAAATCTCATTTTTAAGCTTATGAATATTGTAAATACCAGTGAGCGCAGCTAATGTTTACTCTGCAAACTCAGTGTCATATGATTCTCCACCCATCAGAGTCATAACCTAACAATCGCCCAAGGGACATATTAGCTTTATGAGTGGACAGCCGACATTTGCAACTCGAAAATGGAGCATCGCGTTAACTCCGGCGGAAAGTAGAGCTTACATCAGCTGATTCACATCAGCTGCTTTATTCATGCTCTACCATCAGTGGCTCTTTCAATAGCTGCATGGCTACGAACGGACTATTTAAATCCAATCCTATTCTTACAGGTAGCCATTTGCTACCACAGCTTCGTCGTCCACCCGATGCCTCCTCCTGTTATGTTGAAGCTTTTACTATTGTTGACTTTGCTATCTATTATCTTTATTAAGGGAGATTAGTTCTCCCAGCTGAATCTTCATTGGATATTTTGAGAGCTCCCTCAAAGAGCATGGGCCTTTTCTGCCAAATATTACTGTTTAACAATGTGCTATAAATGGTCAATTTCTTGAGGGAAGTGTCTCTGAGTTCACTGTGCTGCTAGAAATTTCCACAAAGGAGGCACAAGGATTTCTCCCCACTTTTTGTTGTTGTTGTGATACATAAGGCTGTTTATATTCTTATATGTAAAGAAAGAAAAAAGCCTTAAGAACATAATTCCATAATTCAAGTTAAATGTAAAAAACACACTAAAATGCTTGGTGGGTGGTATTAAGAAGCAGGCCATAATGTGCTGTGAACCCTGATCTTGACACCACTGACCCTGCGATGAACCCCATCGAGGCCCAGAGATCATCAGAGGGCATATATCATGGGGTATGGTTTGTTTTCTAACTGAGGAGGAGTTACACGGGGAGAAGCACATTTTGATTCATAGGGTCGTAACATTTCCTGTAGGCCGAAAACAAGTATACAAGTCTGGAGTAAAAATAGCAGTCTACTACATAAAAGAACACACTCACACTCACACTCACACACCAAAAATTCGTAATTCACCACAGATCCACTCTCAGCCAGCATTACATAAGGGGAAAGAAATGTAAGTCTCAAAAACAAAACTCAGGATGAAAATCCTCAGTACAGAATGTTTTTTAATATCTGCTGCAGCTGTGTAAGAGAGTTAAAGTTTTTCCCTTTACTTTAATGAGCTTTTACTGTATGATTAGTAAAAATCCTGGATGTACTCGCTCCCTGATGGCCCAAACTGTGACTCAGCCTCTGAAAGGCTCCACTGTGAGGATGAACACCACTCACCACACACTCTAGCACCCCTCCCACATCAAACATAGTGAGTCTAGATCTGCTACATCACATGTAACATGGTTCTTTTGACATTATAAGAAAATGTGATATCAAAGAGGATCCAAAAGTATGGCAGTCCGGAGAAACAAATAACTAGTAGCAGGGTTAATGTCACTTCTCTACTGTGTTAATAATATAATGTTCTTCATTATCTTTTCCAAGTAAACAGGTATCTGAAACTTGTGCAGACGGAGCGGTTGTGTTACAGTCTGCTTGGTGTTAAGTGAAAGATGTGTTGAGGGATACACTGAGCCACCAGCGTTGGCCTTAGGAGGCCCATCGCTGAGAGACAGAGAGAGACGGTCAGGAAATTGAGCCCATATGATGTTTTTCCACCGTCACAAAGGAGATTTAGGAGAGATACAAGGGGAGCCAAGAGAGCTGCTTTTCTGTGGGAGTGATGGAAAACAGGAGGAAAAGAGAGAGAGCAACCCACGCCAAGAGAAAGGAGAAACACAAAGTAGACAGTGAAAGGAGGCGAGTGTGAAAGACACTATCTACTCCTGTGTTTCATCTGCGTATGACATCATGCTAACCAAGGAGGAGTTGAATGCTTGAATGAACATGAGAAAATCAATTGCTCCTTTCTCAATAAATGTCACTGCATGTAGCTTTCTGACATATCTCTATCATGCAGTATTATTGCTCCTAAAGCTGAATACTAGCACAAAAAACAAACATCCTTTACATGAATTCATTGACACATCACTTTCTGGCCTGACTGAATGAGGAGAGTATAATTATTGCAGGGGTAGTCATATAAAATGTTGGGCCATAAATACATTAATTGTATACAGGTGTTTCACTTTTTTCATTCTTCCCTGTTGTGTGTTGCGGTCTAGTGCACATTTTAAGGCATTAAAATGACAAAAATGAATCACTGGAGAAAAAAAATCTAACATCAATGCTTCTCTTCTACTTCAACAGTCACCTAAAGTGCGCCCTTACTCTGCAATGGACGGCGTTCCCTTCTTCCTCAGCAGAGTTAAACACGAACCTCCAGAAGACCTGCTCGCTAACGACCTGCACTTCCACACACAGACCGAGCCTGTCGACTTGTCAATCAACAAACCCCGCCCCTCCTCTTCATCAACCACCCCTACCACCACCTCGTCATCCTCCCCTCTCAGATACGCTTTCTCCCCGTCTTCTTTATCGTCGTCATCCTCCTCCTCCTCCTCCTCTCCATCGGTTATCACCTCAGCCTCATCGGTGCTAACCCCTGGAACCGGGCTGAGAGGTCAGCCGTATTTGCACATTCTGCACTCTGTGCCGCCACCTCCATCCAGCCCATTGAGCCTGCAGGGAGCGGGGAAGCTTGCCAGCCATGTTCACCGCATCCCAGTCGTGGTACAGTCACTACCACTCATGTACACCACTGCCGTTCGATCACCCTCCAGCCTCAACAACGCCATCATGCTACCTCTGCTGGACGAGGTGAAAAACCATGGCAAAGGTGAGACTATGCTCACTGAATTTTCTCCATATTCATATGGCTGATTTTGTTCTTTTGGGATTTCTATGAAACCTCTTTCATCAATTCCAGTTAGACACGTTATAACTCAAAGGTGCTTCAGCAGCTATTTAAGCACTGATAGAACTGTAGAGGAAATGATGATGCATTATGATTATATTAGTTTTACATAGCAACATAAGCTGTCTGACTTTTCTCCAACTTTTATAGACTTTTATCTCAACCTACTGAGAAACCTCAATTAGAAATTAAAGCTGCAAGCAGCATTGGACGGGCCCCTCGCTACAAATCGTCACCAATGAAAAGGGAACTCCCTGCTGAGTTCAATGATACCTCACACAAGACACTACGTCAGTTCATTAGCTGTGAAAGGGGGCGTGGCCAAAGCATAGGGGTCAGGGCAAACCATCACCAATGAAGAAGGAACTCTCTGCTGAGTTCAATGATACCTCACACAAGGGTCTACATCAAACTGGTCACCAGTTATGAAAGCGGCATGGCTTAAGCATAGGGGGCGGGCCAAACCATCACCAATGAAGAAGGAAGTCTCTGCTGAGTTCAGTGATACCTCACACAAGACTCTACCTTAAACGGTTCAAAAGCCATAAGAGGGGGTGTGTGGTTAAAGTATAGGGGGCGGCTCAGTATCACATGTAGACCACACAAATTGGATAATGTTTGTCATATAAGGCAGATGTCCTGTTGCCAGCGAGGGGGCGCTATGACCATAAGTCACTTTTGGCCTGTAGATGTCCTCATGCCTGGACCCTTGTCAAACGTGAGAAATTTCGGGCAGATATGACAATGTACACTAAAGTTACAACAACTTCTTGGTTCATCGATAAATGCTCAAAATGGCCGCCACACCACGGCCACACCGTTTGATGAAAGGTTTTTCTTTTAATACCTTTTCATCTTTAAGTCATTGAGATGGTACAGGTAAAGTCCATTGGATGAAATATCTAGGAGGAGTTCGTTAAAGTATAGCACCTTGACTTTTAGGTCTACTTCCTGTTGCCACTAGGGGGCGCTATGATTTTGAGCCAATATCGGCATGTAGATGTTGTCAGGGTTGGACTCTTATGAATCCTGAAAAGTTTCGAGCCAATTGGACAATGTACACTCAAGTTACACCCACTTCCTGTTTCAATGACAAAACGCACAAAATGGCCACCCCGCCACGGCCATGCCCTATGACGAAAAGTTTTTCTTTTAACAACTTTTCATCTTTAACGTCTCAAGATGGCACAGACTAAATTTGAAGTTGATCGGATGAAATCTCTAAGAGGAGTTCGTTAAAGTACGAAATGTGGAAATGGCGAACGTTTAATTCAAAATGGCGGACTTCCTGTTGGGTTTAGGGTATGGCTCCAATGAGCTTTTTTGTACGTCTTGACATGTTACATATGTGTACCACGTTTTGTACTACAGGGGCTCCATTTTTTAAGTTTTGTAGGGGGTGCTAGCGAGCCATTTTTGTGTGCCTATTCCCGAAACCCTTAAAAAACGTAAATATTCACCAGGCTTGATGCGACCGCCAATTTTGATGAGTTTTTGAGTAAGTTAAGCCCTTCAAAAAGGCGATTAATTTGCCGGAAGACTAATAATTCCTTCAGTTTAAATAGGGCCTTCGCCGCTGTTGGCGCTCGGGCCTTAAATATTCACCTGAATCAATACGGTTGAATATTTTCAGTTATCAGTTGTCAACCATCACAATACACCTTGGTTATATTCTTGCGAAGCCTTAAAAGCCTTACCAAAATAAATAATAAAACCACCCAAAAAATTAATTGGAAACCTTTTCAGAAATTTAATAAAATAAATGGTCTATGTCTGATTAGACTAGGTCAAAAACAAGGGACAACTAAGACAGGTTCATGCTGGCATCAGGCAGTGAAAAAATGGCTGCACTAACTATGTGATGGGGCTTGATATATCCCAATAGCAGGCTGTTCGTAAGTTTGTCTGCCCAGATGTCCTGTCTTCCGTCAAAGAACTTGCAGACACAATGCTTTGAAAGCTGACTGTGTGTGCATTCTTTCAGAGACGGCCCCTCGGGCCATAATGTTCCCCCTTCAGAGTGAAGATGAGGTTTACAAGTTGAAAGGCTCTCCCATCTTTAACTGACCGAGATTTTGCTTGGTTGCTTATAGCCTCAGGTGCAGGTAAACAGGGCCACACCCGTTGTTGCCTTTCTTTTTATCAAGAAGCAAACATCCGGGGCAGTTTGAGTATTAGACCTCGCTGGCCTTGCCTAGACTGTGTTATTGGTTTTCTCACTGGGTGTGGTTTTACTGCCAACCACTGGGAGTGAGCCTATAGTAGGTGTTTCTGTCCAACTCTGAGCTGTACACAAGCCAACTGTTGGTTTTAAAAGAGGTTGCTTCTTGTTACTCCCTGCAGGATGGACACACACACTTAGACTTTAACTCACACCCATGCATGTACTGTACAAGCCAACATGTGTAATTAGAGCATGTAGTAAGAAAGACATTTAGTCGGCTGGGTGGGGTGGTCTCCTTAGAGATGGGCGTTTTATGTCTGCTCCCAAGGAGAGAAAAGGAAAGAAGGAAGGACAGGAAAAACAAGACTTGCATAACAGGGTGTGGATGGATATTGAAGATTGGTGGCACTTACACAAACACTTGCATGCACACAAATACACAGTCCAACATCAGCTTTTCCCGGCTCTGAAAGCACCAAACACTAAGGAAATGGGGTAAATGAGTGTTGAATGTTGTGTGTGGTGGATACAGTCACTTTTAATGAGATTGCAACCATGATTTAATGTGAACATTTACATAAAAATTCCCTAAGTCTAATGAAAAATAAAGTGCTACAAGATGTAATTATTGTTATTGTTTGGATATGATTTTTATCTTTTCTTATCTTTTTCCTTTAAGATGTCACCATTTTTGTGATGGCTGGAAAAATAAGTTCAGGAGAGTTATCTATCTAAAGCCCACTCCCCCCATATGAAGTTTAATGTGAGGGTCAACAGCCTAGATTTACCTTGTTTGACTTGATACGAACCGAACAATCATGTGCAATGATGCAAGTCTCAGTCATACTGAAGCTTTCAACATAGATACAAAAACACTTCCATGCACACAAATACACACACACACACACACACACACACACACACACACACACACACACACACACACACACACACACACACACGCACACGCACACATACACACACACACACATACAGGTTGGCCATCCTTTTTAAGAGAGGGCGGGTACCCTTCTTTTCACTGCTGTCTCCCTGTCTCCGACAGGAGGTTGCCATGGAAACAGGGCTTGACTGGAAACAACAGGAGAGAAAGAAAGAAATCCGGTGCTCTGCCCACCTCTCCACCACTCCTCCTTTGTGTCCCTCGCTCAAAATACCCCTTTTCAACACACGATGCATTTCCAACTAATTACAGGTTTTCCATTGGGTAGGCGAGCTGGTGACCACTCTGCATGTCTAAATCTACGACAACACTTAGAAACCTTTAAAGAATAACAGAGTTACAGCATTATTTCTGTGCCCCCCCCCCCCGCTCCTCCCCCCCTGTAATAACACCATGTCTGCTCCTAACTCTAGACCCTTATTATGGGCCACTATGGCCACAATCTCGGCTGAGAGAACAGAGGAGGTGAAGTCCTGATAGCTTTTATAAAAGCACCAGGCGTACAATAACTGGGGATGTCGCTGAACTCAGTGGAAAATGTATCACTATATATTCTGTGTTTGTGACGATTACATCTTCAGAAACAAGAGCAATTGTAGTTCTTGTGATATCTTAAGCATACAGTTAAGTATTCTTCTGTATTTTTTCTAAATACCTTTGTAACTTAATCAGCGTTCGATCCAGTGCATTTCCAGCAACTTTTCTTTGACAGTTTTGATTTTGTTTTTTGACATTCATCTCTTGAGTTATCCAGGATCGCAGCCTGTGTCCTTGCAGACAGAGAGGACAGAATGGCTGCAGGCTCTGGCAATATATCCAATGAGTTGTCCATGGGAGAAGTTGTCACAAATTGTGGAATAGAAGTTACTTTGTCATTCAGCTCAAGAGACAGAAACCCCTTTGCTCACTGGCTCAGAGGCTCATGGTTAATAGCATGTTGGCCACTCAAATGTTCTGTCTTGGCTACTGTGCAAAAGAAAATAATCAAAAAAAGGGACAAAGCTAGCATGCTAATTATCAGGATGTTCTATAAAAATGAATACAGCAAGAACCGGCTGGATTTAGATGTTTGTGTTGTCTTCAGGGTTTTATGTGAGAGTTATTATCATGAATATGATTCTCTGTCAGTTGCACATGTTGGGGAACAGAGAGCAGAGTTGCACTCGTGCATGCACACATACTTTTAACTTGGACATTTACCCACTGACTCCTGTGTCTGTGTCCCTTCCTCACAGCACACATAGACCCCAACGGCCTGTCGCCAAGGCAGATCAAGAGCGACAGCGATGACGACGACCTGCCAAACGTGACCTTGGATAGTGTTAATGAGACCGGCTCCACTGCGCTGTCTATAGCCCGCGCCGTACAAGAGTGAGTATCATGATCTGTACACGTGTGTGTGGGAAATGTTTGGTCTCCATACTGACCTTTTCTCCTCTACTGACACTAACAGCTCTAAAAAAAAAAATCCTCGTATCTTTGTCTTGAGCTGTTTTTTTCTGTTCTGTGTTGTCACAGGAAGATGTTTGGGAAGTATGGTCTTCTCCATACTGTTGGCAGCTGGTAAATTTAGTGATATGGGAGTTTAAATTTGGTCTTCTATATTAGTTGGAGAACGTTTCTTCACATTATCACTCACCCAAATAGTAAACTGTTACATCACAATGTAGATATTTATTAAATTAAATGCTTGATGGTGTCTTATAGTAACTCACCAACCATGTAAAATGTCCCTGTTTATAGAAACACTTCAATCATTATTGAAGATATTTTTTAGGGAAAATATTCTGCCATCTTAGAATTCATGTATATGCATATCTTTATTAGGAGATTTTATTTGAAGATGTTGTCCCTTTGCATTGTATCTAGTTCAAGTCTGGGTTACCAATAGTCTCTTTTTTCTTTGCCATTAGCCATTGTTTATCAAGCTGTTGAGTTTCTGGGTCCTAAAAGAAAATATCTAATTTAAAGAAGGGATGATTATTTGAGGAGGGATTATAAAAATTGGCAGCATTTTTTTAGAAAGTTTGTATAGAGAAGTATGTACAAGATCTGATATGGCATTACAGAGTTCAGAGTACAGAGTTTAAAATGTTTTTCCTGACATTGCTTATTGTTAGTCACCATGGATAAGAGCATCATTTAAATATAAACCAAGTATAAAACCTAGCATTATGCACTTCTGTGTGCTTTTGTAACTGCTCTTCCTCATTTTGATGAATATGCGTGGGAGTGCATCTATAAGCCTAAATGCATATGGCTCAGACATAGTTTATGCCCAGACATCACAACTCCTGTGGTGCCAGTCCATCTGTGTTGAATGTAAAGACTTCCATCTCCAGTGGATGACAGCTTACGGTGTCCTGATCAGAAACAGGAAATCAGGCGCAGAGAAACAGTTGGCTCGGCCTTGCCCTCATACTCTCTGCCCATAAACCCAGAACAGTCATAACCAGCAGCCTGGCCACACTCAAGTTAATGCCCAAAGGACTTTTATTTAGACTAACTGTGAGGAAAGTATTCCGGGACTCTGTGAGAATCCTGCTAATGATGAAGCAACATTAACAAGGCTGTGGCTGACGGCAGCCCGACCCCGGCTGGCTGGGTTTTGGTGGTAACAGTCCAGCTTACGGGGTTGAAAGTACTTTGTATGTACAAGACATTGTATTGTTTGCTTCAGCATTGCTGGCTGTATGAACATCTACAGTAATGAAGCTAAATGAGCTATTGTGGTGGCACTGTGCAACACATTGTGGTAAAGACTCGTTCTCTGGCTGTGCTTGTTCAGTGGTACAAGTAGAGGTTGCCATGTTTCAGTGAAAACACACACACACATGCACGTACGCACACACACACACACACACACACACACACACACACACACACACACACACACACATGCACTCACTCACTCTCACACACGCACATACATACACACACTGGAGGACTCAGGTTTCAATGCAGGTTATTGAAAGGGACAGGCATGCCCTGAGTGCCACACGTGGGCACCGGGTGGTCAGAGGAGAACAGAGGTTGGCAGGACCCAACCTTTCACTGCCCAAGCTTTCACTATGGAGAGAAATCACTAGCCAGGCTTAGCAATAGCCTGCCAGGGCCTGCCCACACACTCTCTTCTCTGTGTGCAAAGTGCTATGTGGAAACTGTGCTCCTGCATGCACGCTGTGTATGTGACTGAGCGTGTGAAAAAGTATGTGTGCACGTCTGTAAGTATTAATCCTCCGGTGTATGTGTGTTTGTACTGTATGCATGCACGTGTTTCTGCACAGTGGACAGAACAGCTGGTTCAAGAAGGAGGTCAGCCATTGTCAACAGGAACACAGACTTTGCATGTTTGTCTGTGAAAAACAAAGCAGTCTGTAGTCTTCTTGAGTTACACGCCGGTTTGGCCACATAGAGGAAGAATGTGCATTCTGTGTTGACACAACACATGTGCTCTAAAAGACATCTGCAGTGCAATTGCAGTGCAACAGAAGCTGACAGCACTTCTTTGAAACATATCAGTCAACTGTGTTGTTGTATTTCTTCCTTTTTTTTATTTGAACGTGTGCACTGTGAGTGTAGAAAGATTTGCTTTATGTAATTTAGTATCCACATTTACACAACCAGTCATCCAAAGAGCATCAGAAAAGAGAAGTGTAAGGGCGGAGGATGGGAGTGCCTATCGCTTCCATTCAAGGTATCCATATATAAATAAATGAGTGAAAGGAGAGAGTGTCATGTGCTTCTTGGGCAGCCTCCTCCATATTCATGCGTTTCCCTGGGGACGGGTGGATAGGCTATTGTGGGAGAACACGAGTGAAAGAGAAGAAGACAGTTCGAGAGAGAGGAGAGGGCTAGAAGGTGTGTGTGTGTGTGTGTGTGTGTGTGTGTGTGTGTGTGTGTGTGTGTGTGTGTGTGTGTGTGTGTTGGGGTTTAGGGGCTGTGTTAGAAAGGTTGTCTCTGCTGAAGTTTGGCTTGTCCCCAAGGACCACCTGCTCTGGTCCAGAGCAGGTGGAGAAAGGGGAGGGGGGTGAGCCAAGGGGTAGTATCCTCGGACAGGTACAGGAATGCCCAATGGGCAGTCTTCCAGTACACACACATAGTCACACACACTGCCTTTCCTGTTTTCTTGATAAATCCACTATTACTCTAGGTCTGTTTAAGAACAATGTAGCTTCTTTGCTGTGTTGAAACGATCTGTTATGACCTTGTTTCCTATGCAAAATTAAAAAGATGTGTTTGTGTTTGCATTGTGGGAAACCCTTGTTGTAGGTGACACACATACTCCTTCACTCCCTCGCTCTCGTGCTCGTGGAGAGCAGCAGATGAAGACGGGGACAGAAGAAAGGGGGAAGCAAATGAAGTAAAACAGAGGTCAGCTCTGTTTGAAATCGTTCTCAGCTGTACTTCCTATTTCTCTCTGCTGCTTTGGGAGACATAAACAGACACATTCACACAGCCATGATGCCGCGGTGACACAGGGTTCAAGGCAGTGTGAGTTTGCTCCTGGGCTCACATGAGAAAGTACAATGAATCGATTCTCACAAAACAGCTACTGTATGACACATGTGGCCGGATATGTGGTATTAAAGACATAAAGATAAATTGTTTATGCAAATAAATACACCCTACTTACACCGTTCTTATTTTCTACAGATTCTGTCACATTTGTTGTCTTCTAAACTGAGAAAGTTATAACTTCAACCTGTTATAACTATACATAACAGAAATGTGAACCAGTTGATCTCTAGTTGCTGATTTTGAACACACCAGTTGATCTAGTGTGGGCACAGTGATCTTTTACTATATATTTACACATACAGTAAGCCTGCTGATATGAATAGCAACTTAACACTGTTAGTAGCATCTTTCAGAAGCAAAGCAGAATAAGTTTCTCAACCAACAGAGAAGCATGAAAATCAGTCAACTCCAGGTAAAACACAACAAGCTATGAGTTTTTATTTAATTTTTTTTACATGACAAGAGTGACACGGGAAATCTTAAAATTGATTATTGTATTTAAGGCTGCAACAAAACATTGTGTTCATCGTCGAATACTTAGTCAGTTATCTTTACGATTAATCGCTTAGCCTTTGTATGTCAAAAAGTAGTAAAAAATGTATATCGCAGTTTCCCAGAGACAAACGATGCCTTCAAATGTCAAATTTTCTTACAAGGATGTATACTCATTGTTCAGAATGAAACTTTATTGCTATATCTCTTTATTTTATCCAGTTTTATTTTTATTATGCTTAAATGTTATTTCCTCTCACTGAATTTATCATCTAAGTGTATTTTAAAGTTTGTAACTGTAAGGACTGAAGCTTACTAATCAATAGCATGTCTCACAGTGGGAAATTTCTATGAGTACCCAAAATGGTTCATACCAGAAATCTGTCACAACTATCAGCAGCAGTGGAAAAACGGTTGATGTACGTTAAATGAATTAATTCATGATGATGAGTAATCGTCGTTCGTTCTTTGTTTTAGAACCTATTCTACTTCCTAAATTATATCATAATCATGGAGTCACTTTTTGGATGAAGTCAGAATGTAAACATCCGCCTCATCTGCGAGATGTCTGAGTGTTTTCACTGTAAATCCTGACTCAACACACACACACACACACACACACACACACACACACACACACACACACACAGCCTAGTGCGTCTCACTATCTTTGTGGGGACCCATCATTGACATAATGCATTCCCTAGCCCCTTACCCAAACCTTAACCATCACAACTAAATGCCTAACCTTAACCCTTACCCTCAACCTAACCATAACCTAATTCTAACCCTAATCCTAAAACCAAGTCTTAACCCTCAAACAGCCCTTTAAACTTATGGGGTCCAGCATTTTGGCCCCACAAAGCTGTCAGGACCCCACAAGTATACTGGACTCCTGGTTTTTGGACCCCACGAATGTAGTTAAACGAGAACACACACACACACACACACACACACACACATACACGCACACACAAAATACATCCGATTCTAGATGCTTGTCTGCATTTCTCTGTTAAATTAGTAGATGGCCTGATAATCTCATCAATCAATTCTAATTACAATTTACTGTTTTTTCAACTTCATTAATAGACATATTTCTCTAAATGTTTATTTTTGACGTCACTTTGCAATAAGATATTTTCTGAATTTAGACAAAGAGAGAGAGAGAGAGAGAGAGAGTAAGAGATGGGGGGGGGGGGGTTTAGAGGAGTTGGAGTCCACTTCATATCTGATCCGTGTGCTCATTTCCTGTACAGCTTCAGATTGGCAGTAAGCCAAGAGCAACAGGTGATCTGTATGGATGTGTGTTTTGCTGTATTTCTGTGTATTTGTGTAGCCTGTGTGTAGCTATCTTGATTGCAATGCGTATATATCTGAGCCTGCATTTGACAAATCGTGCTTCAGTGAAACACTGAGAGACAGGAAGTGGGTTGTGTGTGGTGGAGACAGTTCAGTGGAGGGCCTGTCTGGCCCTGCTCCTCTTTCAAATCCCTCTAACATGACCAAAGCTGTTCCTTTTGTACACTCCCTCCTTCCTCTCTCCCCCGTCACCCTCGTACCTTTTCTTTGTCAATATCCACAGCAGAGACTCTGAGACCTGAAAGAAAAGCAACTATGCTCCATCACAGCTGACATAGCCCCTTTCGATATATCCCACAGATATCACTCCTCCCTTCTAGTAAACCGAGATGTTCTTGTTTTCTGTCATTGCTGTATCTTTCTCTTTCTTGCTTATTTGTTGTGTGCAGCAGTCATGTGTGAGAAAGTTGCTCGCTGCTAAGCGTGAGACATGAACTACTGACCATCAACCACAATCTTTTAGTTCCTTCCTGGATTTCTTTTTATTTTTGTGTGTTTGAGTTTGTGTTTGTGTGTGTGTGTGTGTGTGTGTGTGTGTGTGTGTGTGTGTGTGTGTGTGTGTGTGTGTGTGTGTGTGTGTGTGTGTGTGTGTAACATTATATTCAGAGAAGTGATGCGTGAACACATTTAAGATTTGGACACTACACAGCAAATACTCACACAAACACTCTGGCATGCAAAGGCACAGATACTCTTTGCTGAAGGGCTTCACTGTTGGAAATGACACATTATTAATCAACAGGGATATTGACTTGTTAATGGAGAGGAAATGTCATGCCAAAATGTATTGATGACAGAAATAGCTCAGGAGTCATTAACCTCATTGAACAACATTGAGATAAAACTCCACCTAAGAGTGATGTGTCGGAGCGAAAACAATACCAGCCTTCTTACCTCATCTACTTCCTCAGTTACTGTACAGCAGTGTTGCACTGCCACCTGCTGGCAAAGCTACTGTTGCACTACCTTACATGGTAGTTGTCTGTATGTGTCATATACTAATCTTTATAGGATACTGTTTTTCCAGTTGGTACCAACTGTAAACAGGAAACTAACATACTTGACTGTTTTATACCAACAAAAGAAATATATAATACTTGCGCCTGTGGATGTCAATTGGTTTGTACATGCATTTCTCTATACTGAACGTGCACATGCAGCTCAGCACAACATATTTCCAAAGTATACTAAGGCGACCAAAATACTTCATACACATCTCAGGATCAACTGTCCCAACAAAAAAATGGTGTCCCTCATAATACAATGACCTAAACAACTGGTAGCATTACAATATGTCTCACTATTGTTTTATTGTTGTTGTTTTTTTGCATAAATGGGATGGCACCTCTTCAGTGCATAGGTTGTGCTGAATTACAGTATATGGCACAGTGTAATATGTTTCAGTCAGCTTTATTTTGCTTAACTACTGTAAATAGCATTTTTTGCCGACAGCTAGACACTGCCACTAAACTTTACAAAGAAAAAGCTGTGTGTAGCTTTTCAATGTCCTATTGTGCATAGCAAAGTATGGGACTAGTTTTGACTTTGCTTTATGTTGTCACTTCTTCAGTATGAATACATTACATACTCAAAACCTGGTTAGAATGATAATGTTGATGTCATCGTCGCAGTCTAATAATGCTTTTATGTTGATTCTCTTTCTCCCATTGCAGTTCCATGTCCCCGTTCAGTATTGACAGCATACGGCGCCCCCGGAGGTCAGAGTCACCAGATTCCAAAAAGAGAAGAATTCACAGATGTGACTTTGAGGGCTGCAATAAGGTGTACACCAAAAGCTCACATTTAAAAGCACACCGGAGGACACATACAGGTCAGTAGGTCTGAGTCTGTATGCTTAAGTGGTTTTTATTTTATTATGTTGTCAGCTCAAGCTGTCAGTGATGACATTTACATGTTCAGAAAGTCACACTCTTATATTGGGTTAGGCAGCACCATGAGCTTTGCACATATGTAACACAGGTAATAATGTGCTATGGTTGCACTAAAAACCATTTGAGAATTTTAATCTGGAACAGGTCAAAGGTCAATGCCAAATCAAGACTGAGACCAGAGCAATTTTAAAAAGACAATAAAGTGCATACTATTCATTCTAAATCTGGAAATAAATATCTAAAAATCAAGTAAAAATTAGCATACGGTAGATGTGAACCTACTCTTCATAATCTTTTTAAGCATTTTTGTAGTCAATACCTGTGAAATAACTAAAATTTGTGTACGTATGTATGACACCTTCACACATTGGTTTTAACTGGACCAAACATCAATACATTGACACATTTGTCATGTACAGTAGCTTGAGTGGAAGTAAAAGGGAAAACTAGCCAGACCTGAATAAAAATAAGCACAAAACAAGTCCAAGATATCAATAAAACGTCCTTCCTGGTTTGCTCAGTTGGTAGAGTAGGCGCACATATATAGAGGTTTACTCCTCGACGCTGCGGCAGCCTTTTGCTGCATGTCATTCCCTCTCTCTCCCCTTTCATGTCTTCGTCTGTCCTTTTGAAATAAAGGGCCTAAAAATGCCCCAAAAAATTATCTAAAAAAATAAAAATAAAAGTATAACTGCTACAAGGAAGGTTTACCTCCTCAGATTCTGTGCACGTGCATGTCTTTTACAAGTGTGAAAACTAATGTAACGATCATTTAGTTAAACATATAGATGGCATATTGTCCTTATGAGCCACACAAGCAAACTGTCCTGTGGAAATAAAGGCCTAAAATGCCCCCCAAAATAATCTTAATAAAAATGAATAAAGCATCCTTAAGGCCGGACTCAAAACTGAGACCATGATCTTGAGAAACCTTCTTACAGGTGCCTAACTTATTCTGATACTGAGCTGGCGATTGTGGCATGTAAACACTGTTGTCCTTTTTGTTCAGTTTTTGTCACTCAGACTCACACAGAAGAACATCTTGATGCCATGTTAGGGAGGCAGAATTGTTAACAGTGTAATTGTAAGGAATGTCAAAAAAAAGACAGCCATCACTTCTAGGAACATCATTAATATTGTTCAGTCAAACACAAATGGGACAGCTTTTGGCACATTTTCTCTTAGGTCTACATCTGTAATGCATTATATCGATATATGTGCCTACAGTGCAACAACACGTGCAGTATAATGTTGCCTAATAGTTGCTAACACATTTAATAATTAATGTTATGTGATGTCCTATAATAGCAGTTGTAAAGCATTATGTATGGTCATGATACTTTCGAAGGGCAAAAATCTCAGTTTCTTATAATCACTTACTCTCTTATACCGTAACGATGGGAATCTGTGGTTATGACTGCCATGAGGCCTTCCTGATAGCTTATTGCCTGCTTTAAAGGACCAAAGTATTTTAGGGGGATCTATATACAAAAATGGAATCGTTGTGTTTTTGTTAACTTAGAATGAACCCTTCATATCTACAAGGGAGCGGTTCCTCTTCCACGGAGAACGCCAATGTAGCACCACCATGTTTCTACAGTAGCCCAGAACAGACAAACACTGGCTCTCGAGAGTGCCTTTTACGTTTCTTACCTTACGTTACCGGAAGGCCACCGTAGGTTCTACTTCACTGTTGCAACGGGAGGGGTGAGGGAATGGATATTCAGTTGGTTGCAATCTGCAACCTCACCTCTAGAGGTTACTAAATCATACACACTGGTCCTGTGTATACTGATTTTTCATCCCAGAACAATTGGAAAATCTATTGGCAGACTCTTGAACCTTGTTTGAGTTGTCTAATCCATCAAGTCAGCAATAATTTGGGTCAAAGTACCATTATTGTTATGAGGCCTAAGTATGTCCACAGTACTAACCGTGCACTGTGTTTTCTGTCTTTCTCTGCAGGGGAAAAGCCATACAAATGCACCTGGGACGGCTGCACGTGGAAGTTTGCCCGCTCTGATGAGCTGACGAGGCATTACAGAAAACACACAGGGGTGAAGCCCTTCAAGTGTGCAGACTGTGACCGCAGCTTCTCCAGATCTGACCACTTGGCCCTGCACCGACGGAGACACATGCTGGTGTGAATAAGATGGAGAGAGATAAAGAGAGAGAGAGAGAGAGAGAAAGAGAAAGAGAGAGAGAGAGAGAGAGAGAGAGAGATCAAAAGAACAGACACACACAAACACAGGCAGCCGGGGGAGCGGGCTCTCCCTATGAATGTTTTTCAGCTGGCCTGGACGCACACACGTACACATACATAGACACACACACAGACACACACACACACACACACACACACACACACACTCTCTCTCTCATCCGTCATAAGGAGAGAAGATGGAGAGGTGCACAAAGCTTGTGGAGCACAAAACAGGGTCACTTTTGGATCCTCTTTGGGTTGGAAGGAATAGACGGCAGGATCTGTTATTGTTATTCTTTGGAGTATAATAGGGAACTGTCTTTTACAGCACTGTTTGTAAATGTTTCACTTTGATTTTTAAAGATAAACTCACACTCTTTATTTGGACAAAAAAATATATATATAATGCAGTCTGATTTGTGACCAGCAGAGGACGGCATTTAATCACAGATAGTTTCCTTTGCCTCCTGGCGCCTGCTGTTATAGCCGAGGCATCCCATATAGAAGCTCAAAGAGGGCTGGACTTTCACCTGTCTCGCAGCCAGCAAACGGCAAATGACATTAACTCAAATAGCCACAGCCTGAATGGATTAACCTCATCTACACGTCTACTTTTACAGATATTCATTGCTTTATTTCAAACAATTTAAACTGGACAAGCACACCTTCACACCAGCAAAGAAACACACCGTTTATGACCCACTCACAGGGCCGGACAACCCCAAATCTCATCAGTGCTATTCTTTATGTTGAGCCTCTTGAAAGCATTTCTTTAAAAAAAAATATTTGGTGGAATTTGTGCTGTGATTAGCAATCAGTAAAGTGCAATCTTAAAGGATAAATATACTTTCAGTATGACAACGTTTTGTTTATTGAATCTTGCTTTTTTTCTTTTTAAATGCCTGCTTATTGCTTATGTTTGACTCAGAAAAATACAACCCCTCATGTACAGTGAACTTTGAAACAATCAGAGGAGATTTCTAGTATGTGAAAAAAAATTAGAGGCACCTTACAGACTCATGCTTTTTATTCTGTCCCGATTGATCTTTTTTTTTTATTATTATTATTCAGCTCTGTTTTCTCAGCTGGGTTTGACAGTGAAAGGAACTTGCGTTGTGGTTTTGCACAACGGCACTTGAACCATGAGCTGAAACTGACATCAGCTGCAGTGTTACAGGGATAGTGTGCTACCTGATGTACAATACAGAAGAGCAATACATACTGAACAAATTGATGAGAAGGAACGCCAACCTCCTCGTTGTTCTGTTTGCTGATGTCAATACAGGAGGAGAAGTTTCGAACTGGGCCAACTCCTCACTCTGTACCATGACTCCCTCTGTTTGATTGGTTCGTAGCTCCAGCACAAGGCTCCACTCTGATGTGTCTCAGTTAGGGAGTTACTCTGAATCATTTTATTTTGTTTTGTTTGTCTCGAATACAGAAAGTCACTTGAAATGTTTCACCTCAGACCAGATATATGATGTGATTTACCTGAGATTTGGCTACATATAATGCTTAAAACAATTGAGGAATCACATATGCATACATACAAAGTACATAGAATTAAAACAATACACATGCATGTACAGTACATACATGAATTAATTATGTAAGTACAGTAAGACTACGTTTTAGATGCAGTTCCTGGCAGAAATATTTTACCTCTTAGAGAACATCACTTAACCTTAATCAGGAAATTTAATTAAAAAGTTTTTTTATAGTCATAATGACAGATATGTTTCCAAGTATTTTCAGTACTCTTCATGCTGTGTAAGACCTGCACACATAAACTCAGAGCATCAAGCCATCCCATATTATTTGATAGTGCTGCTAAATGCATTTATTGGACCGAAGCCAGTAAAAAGAAATGGCAACCTTTTTGATAATAGCACCTTGAAAACCACTCACTCACACACTCATGCACATGTGCACACACACCTGCACACTTTGCATTGAACATCCTCACTTTCAGTAAAGTAGCCAAATCCAGGAAGTCATTTCCACACATGCACCCAATGTATGTGATACCCATTTGATGTAATGGAGAATGGTAATGTATGTTATCATTATTTATGTATATTCTTTGCACACATGTCATTATGCCCAGTTGTATTATCATTTTGGCAAAAGCATATCAGCACCTTGTTTGTTTATTAGTATGATTTCAAATTATTTTATTTCAGATGTCAATTTATAAACAATAATCATGATCATATTTTATCCTCCATATAATGTATAAGAGCATTTTATTATTGAGGGGCCCTTCATCTTTTCATACAAGTCTTTTTCTTCTGTAAAAAGGATCTTTTGAAATGTTGTAATATATGTGATAGTGAAGATAAAAGTTATTACAAAGTTCTACAGCCTGTATATACATTTGAAAAATAGGGCTTTTGATTAGTAGATGCAGAAAATACATTTATACATGTAAAGTCTTTTTTCAGAGACTGTAATTTATCTAATTTGATATACAGTGAAATGGGGCTAATGGTATCCATCATGTAAATTATCAGATGTGATGTTATAGAACAGTTTGCTTTCTTTGGTTTGTGGTTAAATAAGTTCATGATCAAATCATTTTTATTCCCAAGGCTGAAGTGTTTGCTATATTCAACAAGTTATTTATATACATTGACCATATTAAGGTACTCAATTCCCTGTGTTGCTATTTTGCTATACCCGGACAAGAAATTACATGGATCAAGCACATATCAACAACATGTGTACTCTCGTATTCAGTTATGAAGTTGCATGCCTTAATACACCAGTTTTTGCTAGATTCAATTAGACTTGAATATGGTGTCTCCACAGGACAGAGTGTATTATAATTCCCTTCAGCATCGCTTTCCTCATTTAAAAAGCATAATTTTGTTACGGTAACCAGGGTCAAAGTTATGCAATAATAATGAATAGTGCCTCATATTGCAAACTTGTAATATCAACTGCTCTGTGCAGAGTTCGGATTTCAACATGTTTGTTCAAATTAATAAATATCCAATGGGAAACCATACATTTTGAAGAAAAAAAAAGCACAGACAACATTATGCAAGTCGGACCTTTAATGTTTAACTTTCTTTTTGCACTGAGCCTTATGTCATGTGTCAAATGCAGCATCCTCCCATACCACTTTCACAGGCTGTTTATAGCTTGTGTTATTCCTTTGCTTGCAATAAGTCACTTCCTCTAAGTTGGAACAAAAGTGAGTTACAATGATGTTTCATACAATGGTGTTCATCACAGGAACTCAACATGGAATATAATGAGGAATCTTGTGTCTGGCATTCCGGCTGTAGAGCGACGTCTTTGTTAATGAATTCTGGTCATACAATTCTCTTCAGTTCAATATCTATTTTACTTTCTGTGTAACATCCGCTTTTGATTTCCTGGTTTTGAAAATTTAAGTAGTAAAGCCAATGCCTATGTTTCAAGTTTGCTGATATTACGTACAGTAATCGTTGTTCCTGTATTTATGTAAAGTGAGTGTAGTGTAAATATATTCTGATCTTTTCATTCTTACCGTTAAAAAAAAAAAAGTTGTGATATTGCTCAGCATTGCTTCAAAAGGGAGATTCTGCTCATGGAATTCCACATCTGTAAAAGAAATTTTTAATCCTGATATTTTTCAAAACTTCGAGAACAGGTGTCCTTTTTTTCTGTTACGCTTTTTCTTTTCTTCAAGAGTTGTTTAAGTATCCAGTCAGTGTTTTTGCCTTTTTCTCTGTATTTTTCATATGGATGGAGCTGTGAAATTAAAATAAGTTCAAACATATACATGTATATTAATATGAATGGAGGCATGAAGGTTAATAAAGTTGCATTTTGTATGTAACACACTGGTATGGAGCTAGTTGCTGTCTGTGACTGAGATGGATGGTATGCGGTTTCGATGTCACTTAGACATCTGAGTACTGTACTCACATTCTCAGGCATTCAGAAACCTAATCTTGGTATTAGTGAAGACATTATAGATGATATACAGTACAGTAGCTTGTACACAGAGTACAGTACATCTGAACACTACAAGAAGTAGGAAAGAATATTGGACAACCATTGATTCACCTGCTTATATAAATATACAGCCTAGTCAAAAAAAATCTTTTGTACCTGAAAATCCTTGATCACATATTTAAACATTCAGGTAAAACGTGATGTTGCTCTTTGTAATATAATATTGCTTTATCATCTAGTACCAACAGAGAGTGGTATTTTAAGACCTGGTATGTTTTAACACGCTATGTTGTGAATACAGTTTCTGAGAAAAGGTTGCGCTTAAAAGAAAACGCCCAGTACATCCTGTACGGCACTCTATTATAACAGGATCTGGATGGATGCTTCTGTCAGCCAGCAAAGGATTCAGATGATTACAATAACAAGCTTTCAATTCCCACTCCGCTTTGCATTTCGATGTGCAGTGTATCACACGTGTGATTTATCACTCACGAGAGCCTATACTGTGTAGGGTATACTGAACAAGCAAAGAGAAGTACATGAGTAAATAAGAGTGATACTATAACAATCTCCACAGGGGACTTGCTCCACTCAGGACAAGTTCAGACAACTTCTCTGGTTTGTTCAGTCTTTCTTGGCACCTTTTGTCAGCACCTCTGCTATGACTCATATAAGGATAATTTCCAACAATTAAAACAACAAAAGAAGTCATCTTGTAGGTTATGTACATAAAGGGTGTTCCTGAATAACTACCAAACACTGTAGCCAAATCACATGCTGTTCCACTGAGAACCAAAAAGAAGTGGAACAGCAAATATGATCGAACTCTGGGAAATGTGAAGGAGGAATCACTTTTTTTTATGCAATCACTTAAATTGCAAAAAATACATCTGTCGAATTTTGCAAATATTTCACAAGCATGCCTGTTCTCTTGTTTCCTCTTTTTTAAGTGGTTGTCTAGCAATGCTCATCCTTTATTTATAATCAGAACATACTTTACATTTTCAAAATGTAATTCTAACTTAAAAAGTAAGGTGATGTATGCAAATATTGTAAAATAATAACTCAAATCCACATCCATGCCACCTGGTTAAACTTTAACAATAAGCTGTGGTATATGGATGAATAAAAACTATAAAATGCTGAATGTGTTACAAACAGAAGGACCCATACAGAAGATTAAATTACTGTAGTACCTACAATGTGAAAGCCTAACTTTTTTTTTTTTTTTAAAAAAAAAAACAAATCAGACATTAAAAAAGAAATATTCAACACAAAACTTTTATTTGCACTGAGGGTCACATGGCTTCATAGCACATTTTATCAATTTAGGCTACATCTTCATGTTATGAAGCTATGACACAAAATATTGTTACGCCATGTCAAAATATCTGTGTGTATATATATATTTTAAAAGTATTGCAATAATTCACTGGCACATACTCCACTGAGCTGCTATCTTGGCTGGAGAAAGTGATGACAGTGTAGACTGTAACAATACTCTATAATTTGATGCTTCTTAGTCTTAGCCAGAAAATAAAAATAAACAGTCTCTGCAATAAAAAACAAAAGTTTAAAATCTTTATACACACAACAATCACCAGATTGTATCCTTAAACACCAGATAAAAAATATAAACATCTTAACAAATTATTTGTCCAACCCGACTCTATAATTATAAAGAAACTTGGTCATAAATAGAGATTGCTATAGAGTGGAAATAAGGAGGGGCAGCCAACATACAGAATCATTTAAGTAGAGTAGAGTACCTGATAAAAGAACATTGTCCCAACGGGGCAGCTTCGTTTTTCATTCGTCCAAAAAAAGTAGTTAAAGGCACTTTCAAATGGTATTGGAATACATGGATAGTAGTCAAAGAAACCAAAAAGCTTACACAGATGTTCAGACTGGCAGGGGCCAAGTCTAAGTCTGAAAGAAATCTCAGGCTCACTTTGTAACTACTTATGAAGACAAACTGTCAGTAATATGGTATTCCTTCAGATAATTTGCAACCTAAACAAAGTCGAAAGATTGAGTCTAAATTTGACCTGCTGCTGAAATGTCACACTGTACTCAAAAGTTATTCATTTTGTTTGATCATGAATCTCTTAACCACCACTGCTGCGTGGCTGAAATTAACATGGGACAAAACAAGCCCAACATAATACGTAGAACCTTTTCAATAATTAAATAACATCATGCAGAGTCCATAGAAAACAAACAAGAACCATTTGGATTTATCTCTGCAACTGCCTGAAAGACATTTAACACTTTCTGTAAGGACGATATGTTACCATACAGTATAGGGGGCATAGATATAGAACATTCATAATGCTGTCCAAATAAATATGATTAATATCTCAAACCCATTATCTTCCTTTCATTTCAGTGTTATGAGTAAATATAGATTTTGTTTTGAGTTATCCTCATTGGCAGAGTGACCCATAAATCTGGCAGTGTTAAAGTCATGCTGTAAGCGCTGCACTCACCACACGGCTTGCAAACAACGCTCATCCCAATATTTATTCCTCCTACTGTGTCTTTTAGTAAATCCCCAACTTATTTACGTACAACTTTAACTAACTGCTGTTACTTTCTAACACACACACACACACTATCAATCCTTTGACCTGCTGACTAAAACAACATATTCTTTGACCTTCCAGTTAAGAGCAGTACTATATCTGCACTCACAGTATGGCCATTTGCTATTAACGTTAATTTAATAAATGACACGGTACCATGTTGATATGATCTGTACAATGAAAAACTTGAAAAAAATAGACACTTGAAGTTGTTCATGTTCTTTGCAGTGCAACATAATCCAATGAAAATAAAGGCTGAATATTATTTCATTATCACATTTGGTTAATGATTTTTGACTGACATCTTTGCAAATGTCCCCCAATATTGGGGCATATTTGTGGAAATAAAGTAAGGCAACAGTAATATTTAACCTTTTTACAATAAAAGAAACAATTATTTGTGGGCCAGCACTGCTAAGAATGTCTCCACTGGGGAGGGAGTGAAATTATCCACAGTTTTTAATTTGTTTGTTTGCTGATATGTAAGTGCTGGTTCTTTGTCCATGTTTACTGAAAAGAAAAAAAAAATGTTGGCTTGATTTGCATGAGAGGGTTTTCTAGCTCTGGTGTCTCTTCATGTGCAGGGCCAGGTGATCAGAGCGGGAGAAACAGCGGCTACACACGCCACACTGGAAAGGCTTCACCCCGGTGTGTTTCCTGAAATGGCGAGTCAGCTCATCAGAACGGGCGAAGCGCCACTCACATCCCTCCCAGGAGCACTGGTACGGCTTCTCTCCTTCAGCAGACGATAGAAAAAGAAGCAAAATGAAGCTACGGTAGATGGACAACACATATTTGGATATGAGGATCGTTTCCCTAAATAAATAACATTACTTAAAAGTATGTATTCTACATATCTCAGATGACTAACAAGTGAGTTTCAATGAGGAAAAAGCTGATACTTTTCCTTACACGCAACTCAACTTTGAGCCATAAATCACAGCGTGTCCTGTCTTTTTCCCTGCCGCCTTTATGAGAGCTATAGGGTTTATGTGATTTGACAGCAGTGAGATGTGGGCCAGGTCTGTCAGCAGACAGAATGCATCTGCATGCCAAGTACTTTTTTTCTGCCTGGCAACATCACCACTTTCACCCCAAAATAAGAAGTGCGACTCAAAACATTTTACCTGTGTGGGTCCGTAGATGGGCTTTTAAATGAGAAGACTTGGTGTATACTTTCCTGCACCCTAAAGGGAAAAAAAGGTCATTAAGATCGGTATGCTGTGCTCCCACTTGGATTTGAATTTTAGCGTTGCAAAACTCTAAATTCAACTTTATTGTTGTGCAAACTGAGCAGAAGTCTTACCTGGAACATCACAGTGGTGAATCCGCCGTCTCTCCAGATCAGGATTATTCCTTCTGTTGTACCTAACTGAAGCCGACTGGGCCAACACTGGGGACAGTGGGCCAACACCTGGCGTCATCTGACCTGGTGTTAGGCTTGAACGCTGGACTGGCGCAGGACCTGGGCTTTGGACTAATCCACGATTGGAATTCTGGTCTGGGCACTGGATTGGAGCTACACTAGAAATTTGTCCTGAATCAATGGGATTATGGGTCTGAAAAGTTAACTTGGAGGCGATGCTGGCTTCGTAGGAGGGAGGTGGGGACAGATTGTGAAGAACCTCCTTCCCCCTTTCTGGACTCGGGGGATCAGAGTTTGGCGGAGAGGGCGGCAAATAGGTTGGTCTCTGCTGATGGCCTAAGTGTCGATTAAATGGAAAACATTCATTCTGAGGACTGCTTGTGGGTTTAGCAGAATTCTGCACTGGGCCTACATGGACGTTCCCAATAGGAAGACTTAATGGGGCCATGGGGATGGAGTTCAGCTGTGACCCATGAACGAGCTGCTCCAAATCAGAGTTCAAAAGTTGAAACAGGGGGACATCCTGGAAATCTGGCACTTCCTGTTTGATAAAAAATGTACCGCTAGCTGTGTCGGCTGCACTAAAAACACCTGTGTATTCTGGGAGTGTTAGCGGCCCTCCGTTGTTGCCCTGACAGCTGGGGTGCATCAGAGAGTGTGACGGCTCTGTTTTGATCGGTCTCATAGTCCTGCAGAGACCAGGGTGCAGGTATGGGATGTCAGGAAGGAGCAGGCTCATGTTGGCGCTGTACGGGGAGGCAAAGTCCTCGCTGAAAGGCGGCTCTGGCATCAGAGCGCTGTCCCTGCACAACATTTTGGAATTCACTATGTCCTGTTGGTGCGGAGACAGGTAGTCCATGTCAGATTTACCCTGGAAAACAGAAGAGAAGAAAATGCATAAAGTTGTCTTAATCCAAATGCAATGGTGTCATCTAATTTATTCAGGCTCTCACATGTTATTAATGTATAAGATAGTTTCCTTGAACACTTGATATAAGCAGTTAGGATGGACCCTGAACGCCTCAGCAGTGTTTTTCTTCTTATGAAAAATAATGACTGCAATAGCCAAAAAAGACCAGTTTAATGCAAAACCAGAAATACCCACTATTATCCACTGATGCCAAAGCACCATAAAACTTACAAAACAAACAAAACTAACTGGTGTTAATAAATGTGGGGGGATGCATTTGGGGCCTGTACTTGTGTACACACGGTCACATCAAAAAAGCCCCCCACCACCACCCCCCTTTTACAAGCAGCAGACGCCCTTCTGAAACGCTCCAGCCTAAGCTGTTTGGAAATACATGGCTGAAATTAGAACATCCAGTTGCTCTGCAGCGCTATGCATCTCTTCCTCACAAGTTTCGGGAGCGGGTGCAACGTTTCACATCCCAGCCATGCCCTGCTGAATGTCAGCATCAATACCACATTCAATGCGAATTTTCCGTCACGTGCTGGGGCACTATAGCTGTGAATATTACAACACACAAACACACAGGCCTGCCTGCCTCCAATATTAGGCTTACATCTTTACGTGAAATCGGTCTTTTTACGTGAAATCCAGCACGCATCATAACCATTGTGACGCTCTAAGGCAGATGCAAGAAGAAGGAAAAAAAAAATGCAATCCCCTACCAAATTATAATCATGAAAAGAGGAAGTCCCGGGGATCGCATCCCTCGTGTTACAGAGCACTTGTCCATGATCTTCACCTCTCAGACCGTCGGCTGTCAGTGGCGCGGTGGTTGTATGAAGAAACTGCGCGTCCTGCCCCGGAGCAACCCAAACATTATTCCTCACGGCAGCGGCCATAAAAGCAGAGGTACAGTCTAACTATCCGAAATCGTTGACAAATAAATTAAGCATAGGTATTGTTTTGTTTCGAAACAATCTGTACGAGCAAGAGAGCCAGCTGTCAAACGTTCATTCTCCCTATTTTTCGCTTGTCAAATTACGCAACTGCGTGATATCAGCGCGTCTGCAGGGCGGGGCGGAACATGTAGAAAATAAACAGGACAACTAGGCGATCGAGAAACACGTAATGTGTAATGAACGTTGTGGTTGTGTGATGAGCTGAAATGACTGAAGGTAGAAATAACACTAAACACTTAGGGGGTAAAGAGGCAGTTGAGGAAGTGTCAAGTGTTTGTATCCATAAAGGAGCAGCGTATTCGCAGACTTGAGAATAAAGTGATAATTGGTTTAATCAGAGCAGCAGTGTTCCTCAGGATCATGCGAAACAGGCTGAGTGGCTTCATTAACTTTCACATGACTCGTATTTGTTTGAGAGCCAAAGACATGTAGGGTTAGAAAAATAAAACTTGAATTAAATGCAGATTTGTTCACATTTTAATACACAAGGTTGGTTCAGTCATGTTTGACCTTTTTAGACCTCTATTGACACATTCAAAATGATGATTTATCCGCTCCTCAGCTGCCACCACAGTGAATCAAGTTAGTACAGTACAATTTTCCACTCAATTTTGGATGCAGTTTTTTGATTTTATTTAGAGCCTCCAGCACGCTTGGGTCCTGGTCTGGCATGTTAAAAACGCCACTGCAGTGCAGCTGTCTGTCAGGACTGCATACTTGATGCCAACATTTCTGAGCCGGCAGTGAAGCCTGCACACATACTGGCAGGGGATGTTTACGTCAAAATAGCTCAGCATTTCACTCAAATACATGGGGTGTCACACTTAAATGAAGCAATGATGATCTCTACCAAAGCTGCATGTAGTCCTCTTAACTTTTCACAATGTTAAAACCAAACTAAACTGCAAATGCTGCATTCATGAGGCACTTTTGCAATTGCAATTTCTACTCATTACATACCTTTTGTCGTGACCTTGTTTGAATTTTGAGATATGATGTATTTATCTGCCTTTTTTGTTCTTGTTCTACATCCTTGGATATATACTATAGATAGCTGGCTCAGCAATGAAAAACAGTCGGTAACCTAAATCTTCCAGCCGTCTTAAGATCACAGTGACAGCAGCTTTATACCTCAGCTTAACACGGAACTCACTTGTCAGGGTTGTGTTTTTTTTCCCACACAGGTGTATGAAGTACTACCCTATGTCGATGATTGTGTCAGTGCAACATGCTGGAACTGGAAACACAGGTATGCAACAGCATTGTCACGGATGTAAGGCTAAGCAGCATTTTATTCTTCGATTTTTTAATTATGTGACATTTACTGCCACTCCCTTCCATGTTTTCCTTTAGGCAGTTTTTGTCCTCTTATTGAGATGTTGTAACTGCACCCACTGTAGACTTGACTGAACACGTTTTAAATGTGAGAATCTCTGAGGTTAGACAGGGTCACAGGGTTTTAAAAAAGCTGTTGATGTGTATGTGTGTGTATGTGTCATATGAAATAACATTTTTACCACTCATACACTGAAAAGTCATATTCATCCACTGCTATTTACTTGGGAATGAAACGTGACAGGTCTTTGCTGTCCAGGCCTGTCAGCTGTGAAACTTCATGACCGATGATCAAAGTCTTATGAAATCCCTATCTCAAAACTATTATAACTATTATCTCATGGCCTTCTCCTAACTCACTGTAATTTGTTATATTTGTTTTAATCATGATATCATTTTACTTCTTATAATTTAAATTCTTATTTTATTCTTTTTTTGTTGTTGTTCTTCTGTCAATCCTTGTTTTGCTGCAAAGCACTTTGCAATGTTTTGGAAACACGCATTATAAATGCATTTACATTAGCACCATTATTTGATATTGTGTTTCTACTTCTACTAATTGTTTTTGATTATGTGATGATATTTTTTCGGGTGCCACACAATAGAAATTCTTCAAAGCACTAATGTTATCCAAATGAGCGTTCACCACGAAAGTGCTCACATGTTCATATTTTACACAATGCAGTCAAAAAAACCCCAAAAAAAACAGAGACATATTCAAATGACTGCTGATCATCCAATTAGGGGCTGATTGATTGCATGTCATGTGCTGACCTTTCAGAGTGCAATTTAAATCCATGGATGTCTCAGCTCCAAGAGGAGCAACTGTCATTCTTGGCCGTGGCTCTTCCTGCACAGCGAATGTGAGCCGAGCCCTCCTCCATATCCCCCGTATTAAAACCTCACAATATGCCCAACAACTGCACAGCGGAGGAGAGAGAATGCACGGTATGTGCTTACAGCATCACAACTCCTCTCTCCTCTCACATGGACTAATATGGCCAAGCCAAGAGGGGATAGGACAATAAACACATGCAGCACATTGCTACTGTAAGCACAGTGTGCTTTTATTTTGATTTTGAAAGGGTAGAATAACTTTCGATGAGCAGATCAAATTATTGGGTGTTTGGTTGTGAAATAAATGCAATGACTGATAGTTGGCATATTTGTGTGCAGCTATGTCATCTTTGTTTGTCTGTAAATAATCTTAAATGCTCTGGCATTCAGTGTAACACAAGAAATACAAACAAATCTTGTGCTCTATATATAGTCTATCTTCAAGCAGGTGCTTGGCACTCCCACCAGAGGGCAATGGTCAGCTACAGTGGAACTTCATTTTTGGATTTACGTACTGTAGCTTTGTACTGCTGAACCATCAAATTAACACTGTTAATGCATTCCAGTTTTATATTGTGTATAATTAGCTTCTATAGCCAGTGAGCGGAAACAGCAATAGGATGCTTTTTTAATGCAATCAATTGACACTTTCACTTAGTGCGATTAAGAGGTTTCTGAATAAGATTGTTTTGTCTTCATGTGTTTTTGATGGCACATACAAATTTATTTTAAAACACTGATTATTTTCGTTGTAAATAAAAATTTTAACATATGCATGGCACAATAACTATTATTTTTAAATAGCTTGCTTAATACACATTTGTTTCTATATTCTCTTTAAAACTTCAAGTAGGCACTCAGAAGTATAATTTATTTGATGTCAGTTTTACAAAGCCTGCCCTTGAAAAAAAAAAAAATCAATAATTTCTTCTTTGGCTTTATTATTTCGTCTCAAGTTTGGCTGTGTTACAAGCTTGCCTTGTTGACTCTGTACAGCATTTATCTGATCTGACACAGTTTCATTAGGCATTAGTAATCATTTCCATAGCACACAACATTAGAGTACTCCTGTTTGTAAAACAGCAGATGAGGCTAATGCCGTCCTCTGGGGAGAAATTCAATATAATTTGTTAATTAAATGGAATAATTTAATTACAGTAACTTAGAAAGCATTCATCAATATAATTGTTTCTGGAGCCACCATTATAATTGAGGTTTAAGTGAAAACAAGTCAGTTTCTAATGTTGGTAATGTGCTGACATAGTTCACCCACCCTCCATTTGTTCCTCTCTCTGATCTTCCACCATGCCGTTTCTCCACAGCGTTTTCGTTTGATAGCCAGCCATACCACATCAGCAAGACCAAAACATTTATTACAGCCATTTAATTTAAACTCTCTACAGGCACGGACAAGAAGACAGAGATGATAGCACAGCCACACTGAAAGACTCTCGCTGTTCAGCTTCTAATCTGATCCTCTCTGCTGCCCTTTCATAAAGACACCAGAGTATTACCCTGACTCCAAACATACCTCTGCCATTTAAACTGTCTTGGATTTCACCACAAAGGCGACCAAATAGAGTCTGATTCATTCTTCAGGGCCAAATAATAAAACATAATTTTAGTCTAATCTGCCTAAAGAATGTCCTCTGTTTGAAGTTGACAGTGCTCTATCTTCTGGGAGAAATAATTGCCTTTTGAGTACAGCAGGAGAGGCCACTGAGGTAAGCCTGTCGAGGGTCTGCACCTTACAGGTGTGCCCTTGGATAGACAACCCCCTCGTTGTTCTGGAGAGAGAGAGAGAGAGAGAGAGAGAGAGAGAGAGAGAGAGAGAGAGAGAGAGAGAGAGAGAGAGAGAGAGAGAGAGAGAGAGAGAGAGAGAGAGAGAGAGAGAGAGAGAGAGAGAGAGAGAGAGAGAGATGGAGAAAGCCAGACTGAAAGAATTCATCTGCCAGTTGAAACTTTACAAGGCACCGGCATAGCAGCACCACTGCATTCTCAGATCACTGTGAGGCCAAAGTGAAGTGAACAAAGACACACTGATCTCCAGTAATTCCTCCTGTCCTGATACAGCTGACAAATTCTTGTGAATAGAGTTGTATCATTTTGTTGAACAGGTTTGTGAAATTGACCTGGTTGTAATCTGTTTGATTTGGACAACTGCATTCGTGACAAAGTTACTGACAGTTATTGTCTAGAAATGTAAACGGCACTCCTCATATTGTGCAGGCTTTGTGTGCTTACAGAAGCAAATTTCAATACATCTGCCAAGTTTGCCTACATGGACATCGAAATCCTGTGCGGCCATTGATTATGAAGTTAAACAATAATTTCGGAGTCATTTTTGTGAAATTATATCCATTTATCAGCAGTAAAACGTGGCTTATTTTGAAGCCTTCTGTCTAAGACAAACTGAATCTCTGCTTCATTTGTCAAACTTCCCCCTGATTTTTAATGGGGCCTATTAATTGAGCAGAGAAATCTGTCCCTTTCTGAACATGGCATTGAAAGCTGCTGAACAGCTGTCCCAGCTCTGGAGAATCATATGGAAGAATGCATTATCGGCCTTGTTTGAATATTCCCTTAGATTTGGAATAATCAGGCAGCTATTCAGCAGTGAGATGGCCATGCACAGATGCCAAAGCACAGCTGAGGGGAACACAATGGTGTAATGCCGCACACAAACACACAAAACCAACAGCATGAAAAAAACGTGAATAATGCAGGTGTGCTTTATTTCTGTACAGTGTGCTTATCATACATAATAGCTAAGACACTTTCTTTCAGTCCTTTTATCTACCTTTTTTTCTTTCTTCTTCTCTTGTTCAAGGTGATCCTAGCTTTGCATATGGCTGATTAATCTTATTGCACAGTAGCTAACATTGATCACAGAAATGATTAGAAATGCATTAGTCAGCAGACTGTTTGGAGTGGTTGGGTTTAAGTGCTAGTGCCAAGCCATTTTCCATAGGTGTCCATGTTTTTAATTTTGTTATATAGAATTTTGCAAATGGATGCATGCATGCCGCCCAAATACAGCATCAAAGCTTTAATGCTTACAGACATAATTTAATCTCCTAGATGGCAGGCCTGATGGACTGTGTAGAGAATGCATCCCGGCTAAATTCATTATGCTAAAAGTTGCTAGATCTCACAGGCTGATGAGAGAGAGACAGAGTAGCATAACCTGTGTTTGTATGTTGTGCTGTATAAGAAATCCTGCCTCTGCATTGCAAAGTTGATGACAGCAGACTCTATTCTATCAGAGTGTTTGCACTTTTTTACCAGAGGGCTTTCACCAAGTTAAGTGAATGATACCAACTTCTACATACAGTACATAGCTGTAACCATAACTATAATGTGATATTTAGTTTTAATTTGACATTTTTGGTTGTTTTCTCCACACAAATAAACCAAGCACGGTAAACCATTGCCCAGTCACATACAGTAGTTAACCACGTATTGTATAACACAGTGCAAGTCAAGTGCTGATTTGTTTAAAAAGTGACACTGCCACCTAGTGAATCAACTTCAGATGATCTGTTATTTAACACTTGAAAGTGACATTAACTATCCATTCGCTTTGGAAACAGTGTCGTTCCTTAATCCCTACAAAATAAAAGTTAAACGCAGAAAACCCTGCCTTCATCACAACACTTTTTGAAGCCATTCTTCATTTTACCCTGAACTCACTGACTGCAGCCCCTCCTCCTCACTCATGTCTCAGATGCCTCCTTTAATCATTAAACAAAGTCTTTCTCTATTCACAAAATGTCTTTTCTTCTTCTGATTTCAAAGGTAATGGAAGTTCAAGTCTCAAAATGTCTTTTAGCTTTTACATTTACTGTATTTGGTAAACAAGAACACCCACTCCAAAGCTACACTAAATTGGGTTTAAGTATACTTTGCAGAGATCATGAGCATAGGGGAATGTAAATTATTTCACAGTTACAAAAGAAGAATCACCAACAAAAAAACCTAAAAAACAACTGACAAAACATTGTATATAAAGTGAAATTAGAATTAAAATAAATAAATAATCAATCAGACTGCTTGAATGAAAGATGCTTGTACAATTCATTAAACAATAAAATGTGCTCGATTACTTAGCCCAGGGACATCTTTACAATTAAAAAGCATGGCATCGCTTCAACGGCAGAGGTGCAACTCATAAGGGTCCCACCAAGACAACTCTTGCCACATGTTCAACACTCCCCATTAAAAACCTGGGGAAATTAATGAGCTTCCATTGGCACCCTCACAACAAAGGGATCTATAAAGCAGCCTTAATGTTCTCAGGGAAACTTTACTCTTCAGTAGTTCCCAATCAACCGGTAGCAGCAGACTTTGTTTTATTTCCCTTGTAACCGACAACGGGAGCTAAAAATGCTACTCACTGCAACTTTACCGAAATGTTATCCTTGATTGAAATTGCTTTAAGCTCATTCTTAATCAAAGAATTGTCAATAATTAACCATGTTGGGTTGTCAAAATGTAATTATGTATAAATATACTATACATCTTTAAATAAAGGCTGAGCAGTGTGCTTTCAAAAATCTATAAATGTGTAAATATTGCCAAACAATATTTATGTGTTATATATTCACAGTTGAAGAGTACTAAAAAATAAATAAGATATATATTGTGTACATGGAGAACAAACACTCTCATATTGTGAGCATTGATTTGTACTTTCTACCTGCTTGTACACAATTAAGAACACTTAGGAATCAAAGAGCGCAGAGGTTTGCAGAAAGGTATTAATTAGAACTTTATTTATGCAGATGCTTTGTAAATTTGCATAAAAAGCAATTCCACAGATGGGTTTATGGCAGTAATGACTGTTGCAGTCTGCAATAAAACATCTGCTTAATCACAACATAGACAGTCAATGGCTGCCGTGAAAACAGGCTGTCCAAGTACATCTCAAAGAAAGTACTGAGGTGAAGAGTTGGTGTGGACAGCTAAGGAAAAAATAGTAAAGAGATTTAGGGGAAAAACCTGTTCAAAAGAAGTGATAGTTAAAAGAGACACACTTCTCCCAAACATTTGCTGGTGGTACTTTGAGGGCTCTGATGTTGAGAAAAATACCCTTATCGTGTTGGCAGAACAATCCACTTACTGTGTCTAAGAGAAGACCGAATTTTGTTCCAAGTCAAGCCAAGTCTTTGTCAATGTGTGCCAACTATTTTGAAAATATTCCACTTTGTGTCTTTCTAATCCACGAGAGCCACCCACAGATGCGAGCGTGTGCACAAACACACACAAATTCTCTTACACACACACACACACACACACACACACACACACACACACACACACACCCACACACGCACAGCAGTGTGGCTGCAAGGTCACTCCAAGTATTGATAAATCACCCAGCTGTGATTCCCTCCTGACAGCTCAAACTAACATCAAGCTGGATGGGGGAGAACAAAAGACCATCAAGCGGCCCTTTTCCTGACACTTTTATTCAATCACGGCCAGATTGCTTACGACAGCACCAGCAGCTGTTTCGTCTTCATCTTTCCCCATTTGATAAAGCGTGTCAAGTCATATTTCTGTAAGTACTTCACCTCACCCCATACTGTGCAGATCTGCAGCCATTCGGCATATGCACATTCCGCATGAGGGGATCGTCAAATGGGTCAGGGAGTAATGACACCCCTCTGAAGGTCGCAGCACACTGGCGTGGGGGCTGGTAGCAGGTAGGTGGGTGGAGGGGGGGGTGACAACAAAGCAACAAGCTGAAGGTCAAAGATAAGAACAGCCGCAGAGATATCTAAGATAGCCAGCAGAAATTAAACAATGAGGGAAAGGCAGTCGGGCTTTCATTGCGTGATTGTGTTGTTAAAGAGAGGGGGGGGGGGGGTTGTTGGTGCTTGGGATTGTTATTTTGGGATCACCATCCCATTCAGAGCTCTTCTGTTGACCCTGTTCCTCATGGGATGGAGGCCTGTGACAGGACAGAGAAATGTTGCAGATGTCTATTGTTTGTTTGTCATCAGACATCAGCCCACACAGAAATGAGATTTCCATTTCGCAACTACCTTTTAATGTTTACATTTAGATTGCCTTTACAGGCCCCTGGTTTCCTGCGCGAGTGTCTGATAACAATTACAGGTGTTTGAGTTTATTGTAGAGATGACAAACGCCATATTTATAAAACTGCATCCAAGGATGAAGTACTCAACACTGCCAAGCTCGGATTATTTTCATGCAATTATTAAAGGCCATGTAAGATTTCATAGCTACGGTATTGGTCACATATTATTAGTATAACCTCCACAAACTTTGTGAAAAATACAGCTGTTTCAATCTTCTGCTTTCACTTATGCCAAACAGAAATAGCCTTCCCTGACTGGACAACCTAGCGTGTATCAAACTTCTATCATAAATCATTAGAAGAAGACGAGTCATACTGTACCACTAGAACGTGCGCTGTAGCTCTTGCAAACTGTGTCACTGGGAAGATACAGTTACACACCTGTTCAAGTCACACGCCTTATAATACTTTATAATATGTCTCAGGATCACCTCTTCAGCATCTTTGATCGGGAAAAAAATGTGATCTTCTAAGTCAGGTGCTATTTTGGCCAGAGTGAATGGCCACCAGTGTAGTGTGTGGAAAAAGAGACATGTAAATCAAGTGGAATGTAGGAGACGCTCGTATCAAAAATGGGACAGCTCACTCCACTCAGACTTGGCCTGGCTCCCAGGAATGCAGTTAGCTAGCACACAATCACTGCCTATTCACGGTGGCACAGCTGCTGTGGACATATGTTCCCCACCAAAGGAGGAGGACATCAACCAGGCACACCTTGAACAGGTTAGCAGATGAATAGCGTTCAGTCCTTTGACAGTCTGCCCTCGTCTCGTTGTTTTTTCCCTTGCTCAACAAATAAGTTCCTCTCCAGTGTGGCCTAAACTTTTCCCGTTCATTCATCCATGACAGACCGAGGGCATTAAAACACGACAGCAACAATATTGCAGGTTAGAAAATGCAAATCACTAATAGCGTTACTTCTGTAAATAAATATCGGAAATCAGTGACATTGTTCAATCATTTAGGGTGTTTCAGAGGGACCTTGAACCTCAAGGAACAGTAATAAGGAATATTAATAGTGAAAGCGCATACAAAGACTTTTTTCCTAGCCCTCAGCAAATGACCAAATGTGAGAGAAAAGATTACATTTATTCATAGCTGGTTTTCATCAAGAAGCTTAAAACCCAAACTTCCACTGTAACCCCAAATTATATGCATATTGAGCTGACCTCTTTCACCCTTTTTCTTAAAGCCATAGAGGAGGTGTGATATGCAAAAACCCACAGATCCTTGAGCTCATCATTTAGACGATTTCAGCACTTTTGGTTTTCCTGCTGTCCAAGGGTGATCACGTTAGTCACTAATAGATAAAGAAGAGGCTCCTCCATTAGCATGGAGGTTGTACGTATAATGTAAAAATTCCCAAACCTTGCCGGCACTGCAGTCAGAGAAAAAAAACAATGTGATTTACACTTGAAATTCACTCGATGCAATGTCAAACACTTTGAATCGAGAGACAGAGAAAGCACCAGATAACTGCAATCCATTCACACATTATCCATTGTTAACACTCATGCTTTTGTCACCCATCTCTGCAGCTATGACCTATTAGCTTTAGTGGAGTGCTCTGAGGCCACGGAGCTATGTGAAGGCTGTTCACCCATCCAACAGGGCCATTTACAGGAGAGAGACCCCAGAGCTGCACCGCAGCAGCTCTCTAATGACTCTATCAGCTACACTGATGAGAGCAAATGGCACCCAGAGATTTCAACACATTCGTTGAGTATGCATTTCATTTTCTCTCCTTCTTTCCGTTATTGTGTTGTAATGGTAATACATAAGTGTGCATGTAAGGGCATTGAAAAACATTTGAAAATAGATCATAGCAATATCAGATTTTTTTATTTTTTTATATTCAGCAACCCCTACACACACACACACACACACACACACACACACACACACACACACACCAAGTTTACTCTAAAGTTAATATGGGATGATGCCACTGCCATCTTTAGTTGCAAACACATCTTCAAATGATCTGTTAGCTCTTTAACCTAAATACAGCCTCTGTATAATTATTGTGATTTCCAAGGGAAGTGGGATTGATCTTCCACCTCAATCCAACAATTACAGGAAACTATGTGTAAGATAAAAACAGAATATGTGCTTCGCTTTGTGAGAGATGGTGTGAAGTCACAGGAGTATTCATTAAGGCCTTTGTGTCCTGTTTGAAATAGTGCTGTTAAAGGCTTTAGCTGTGGGCATCTCTCTGGAAGAGATATAATGATCCTCCAATTAGAGACAGAGTCATGAGACCTGTTTATTAGTCCTAATTCATCTCCTCATTGTGCTGAGCATATCAAATACCACAGAGGAAAGAAAAAAAAATCAACAATTTGCCTACCATAATTACAGATCTATTAATAGTTTCACAACAATGACAAGCAGAGCTATTCACATCATTTTCTGCAGTCAAGAGCAATGCCGTAGCACTGTCAATGTATCCATTAAAGCCTGCATTTATACCAGCTCAGTGACATCTCGCATTTCAAAGATGACTCTGAGCCCTTTCAGATAAATTACACTTTTTCATTAACCAGAATGGTTTGGGTATTATTAATTCTTAATGGATTTCGAGACACCTCGCTACATTTGTAGCTTATCATACAATAGCAGGCATTTGTGGCTGTAAAGGTATTTTCAATTAAGAATAAGAAAATTAAAAAAAAACTGCAATGCATTGTTGAGGTTTCGGTTTCAGGAGTCTAAAGGTAAAAAAGAATACAACCTACTACAATGACAAATACCTATTGTAACTTAAAACTTCCACAAAGCTCACGACATAAACATGGAGACTGTTGCCCTGATGCGACAACCCTAATCCTTAAGATTATTATGGTTTTATTAATTCTCAATGGTGAGGACAAAAACAAAATTAACATAAAATTCTTGATTGGTGATGGAACCTTTTATGTACATTCAGGTCATTTGTAGTACAAACAGTATACTTTTTTGGCATTACATCATAGTAATTTTCTGAGTGTACGATAGTCCCTTATAATGAGTTCAAGTAAACACTGGGTCTAATCTCATGGTAATGATACAGTTTATCTTTACATAATACATATGTAATAATTACTATATATGTTAACAGCGATAAAACTAGTCAACTGATTCACGAGGTTAAACTTTTCAGTCCAAAAATATATATTTTTTTTACAAATCCCCCATTACTTTCTTGCCAATATCAAGCCAACCTTTCACTAATTTACTACATTTTTGTATCATTTCTGTGTAGCCAACACTTCCTTACAAAAAAAAGTATAATTGTACTGTGAATGTTGAATCTTGGATGACATTTTCTTTTACCATGGCTATGTCATGGTAATGGCCATGGTACACTGAATAGTAAACCATGGCACTGGCCAGGGTACTATGGTGTAAATACAGCAATACATCCATGAAATACAGCCAAGCCACAAACAGTGGCAGCACAGTACACTGTCATCATAGTAGTCCATATGCAGTACAGTTTTGCTATGTTTGCCACTGTATGGTGGTACACTGTCATCATAGTAGTCCATATGCAGTACAGTTTTGCTATGTTTGCCACTCTATGGTGGTTTGTGCTTAAATAATACAATGACATAGTGCATTGTACAAATAGTATAGAAGTGAAGAAGAAGAAGAAGAAGAAGAAGAAGAAGAAGAAGAAGAAGAAGAAGAAGAAGAAGAATTCTGGCAGTGCGAGACAAGTTGCTGCACCAAGTAAACCATTTCGGCAGTAATTGGACTCTCCCCACTATGAGGTGTTTGACGTCCTGCTAACCACCACCAGACCATTGAAAGAGTAGCCAGTAGAAGCAGGGTAAACTTCAGGTAACTTCGCCTTTGACCAGCTCCATACTCCAGCGGCCATCACACATACACACACACACACAAACACTTGACGACGGAAAAGCGCAGGATGTACCGCATTTGCGCGCGTGGTAAGAATATTCCGGTGTTATGTCGAAGTCTGTCCCCAAGTCAGATGTTCCCCTCCCGTAGCGCCAGAGACTGTTAACCTTTGGTAGCGCCCCCTCAGTAGAGCAGTCCGTTCATAACGTTACGTTAATGATAGCCATAAAACGTTAGCTAGCTTAAAAAACTCAGCTCGTGTTAGCTTTAAAATTATTCACCTAAAAACTAGATAGCTAGCGATAGCATTAAAGCCTGGCCAGTAACGTTACATTAACGTTAAGCTAATACAGTAAAATGTTAGTTTAATGTTGGCTAAAGGCTAAAGTTTACAGCCAGCTTTTTTTTTTTCTTTAGAAATAAAGAGTTACTATGTTGCAGATATTTTGTTGATAAAGCTAACCTAGCTAAATATAACGTTAATCTGTTGTGAAAACCTCATACTGTAATTACAGTAGCTAAGTTAATGTTCATTAAGTTGTCATACTTGAGTAATGCAAGGCCTATGTCCTATTTTACTTTCTCAAAAAAAAAGAACAACCACAGCAGAAAGTAAGAAGCACACTGCAAAATGCCTGTGGAGTACCTGCCATGCCACAATTTAGAGTAGATGATATGCAGTATGTGTATTCACAGATTCATTTTTGTTTCTGTTCATCACAGATCAGAAAAGGCACCGTCACTAATACTAGGAATCAGGACAGCTCATTCTTGGTATATAATAAGATCTACTGGTTTTGTTGAACGTTTGGTCAGGATCTTATTTTTTACAGTCTATGGTAAGGATGATAAGATGCAAAGACGATATTATGGAACATTGGCCATATTCAAATACTTAGCTACATTTAACAGTCCAAATATTTTACAGTCAGTGACTAGAAAATATACCTCCTGTACAATTTAATGCCACCCAGCACAAGAGCCCGGCCATAAATCCTAACTTGGTTAAACTTAAAATATGACATTTTTCTTGAGACTGTGACAGAGAGGTGTTGATTCACCTTTATGGCTCATGATACTTTATTGGGTGATTATGTTTTCACTGCATGAGGTGACACAACCTCACCAACACCACAGGTACGCATTCACTGTGGGGAAAGTAAGTGATTTCAGGGTCTAGAGGAAGTTTGTCAGCATGAAACATGTTTGGCAGGTAAAATTTACTATTGTACTGCACTATCATACTAGTTATCAAATTACCGTGCCCTTTTTTTCACCTTAGTGCTTTTTATATTTGATGTTAAACTAGAAGTTATGGCAACATTTTCAAGAAGGCTTCATCAAGATACACATTTGCCACTGAATGAAATTACACTTTCCTCAACCACATGGCCATGAGCTTCAACGTGATGTTAATTTTTTATCATCTGCCCATGTCTGCCATGGACTTAAAGAACAATCTTTAACTGTAGGAATGCAACCCTATTGAATTAAGGTGAATGACAATTATGTGAAAAGGGGATTTCATAAGAACTTTTAACAATTTACCTTTTTTTTTCTGAGTTCTGGCTTTATAATTAAATTTGCTCCTGATTGGTCAGAAATTAAATTATGATAGTCTCATGGCAAGTCAGTGATACTGTTTTTTGTTAAACGTTATTCATTCATTATCCAAGGATAGCCATTTTCATTCTTCCTAAATAAATAATTTTCCAACTAAGGATGATGATGATGATGGTGAAATGATGGTTTGTCATAGTTCTGTTTAACATTCTGGACTTATGGTGAACATAATGCTTGGAAGAGTGGACTCAACTTCAGCAAAGTGAATGGAATCACTAAGTGCATGTGCATTGCAGTTTACTTTTTGATATGGGTAATACTAACATCCTAATGGGACAACATGCTTTTAAATTTGCAGTGTTTGGGATTTTCTAAGCAAGGTGGCTGCAGTGCCGTCGCAATGCGGTCCATCCACTCCTCCTGGCTCGAGAGTGTTGGCAAGCTCCTCTGATCCCCAAAATGATGGTGGCAAGTCGACCTCAAGTCAAGGTAATACTTGTTAACAGATAACATAACTTTATAGTTATTAACTTTAGAAAGCCACAACACCAGTACAGCAGATTTGAAACATCAGTACAGCTATCAGAGTCCAACCCACTGTCATATGCATTTATTGTGTCCTTAAGAAAAATCTTTGCTGCCTCTATGACAAATAGTACAGCTCAAGACAGTAGAAGCAGATGCTGCTGCCAGCTTTTGGGAACAAATTGTGGACTGCACCAGCACATCAGTTAAACATTGTGCCGGCTTCCTTCTGAACTCCATCATATTACCAGCCAGAATGAGGCCAATGTGTTGGCACATCAGAGAAAATGTGAGGTTGTCTTACAGTATAGTTAAACCTGGCCCAGCGCTTGCCACAACACAATGCAACATCACCCGGCAATGTAACTTGAATTAGGTAGTTCTAAAGTTCATCTCATGATCAAGTTGTAAATAGACTGGTTGGATTGTAATCCACTGTGCAGTGTTTTGGCATTTGATAAGCCTTCAAACTCCTTGATCTATTACTCAAAATGGTCTTCCTGGATTGTATTTTCCTTCCACTTTAGAATAGAGATGGCCCGATACCACTTTTTTGCTTCCCGATACCGATTCCGATACCTGAACTTGCGTATCGGCCGATACCGGGTACCGATCCGATACCAGTGTGTCATATATTTTATTATGTTTTAACAGCTGTATACTACTATCCTTGTATGGATGTGATATTATTTCTATCTCTGTTGTCGGTCTTTTTATATTGGCTTATACAAAACTTTTTTACGTACAGTTCATAGCAGATATTCTGGGTCTTGTGTTATTTGTGAATTTTGATTGTGTTCCATATCAGAATTTATGTAATTTGTCTTCATAATAATTTCATAAGAATGGTCTTAAGACACAGATTGACCCATAAAGGGCATGGTGATAGCTCTCTAACTTTTCCATAAATATGGGGGAACTGCATAAAATATTGCAGATCACGTCACCTGTAATAATATTATACATATTGTTTCAGCAATAACACATTCCATTGTTGTTAGTTTTCCTGGCATTTTCTACTGTGGTGCGTACTTTCATCTAGCCTACTTCAATACATAAGCAAAATATCCAGAAATAGCCTGCTGTTTTGTGACTCAAAGGATTTTGATGCCACAACTTTTTACCTAGCAACTTAACTTGAATTTAGTGTCGTAGTGCCATTTAACACATTAATAACATTGTTTGGTAATAAAAGGTAATTATTAATTGGTTAGGTTAATAATTCTCACTTACTCTTACTATGTGCCCACTATAAATGTGTTAGGGGAAATAAGAATAAACAAATGCTGATAAAGAGAAACCTTTTGTTCACCTAAGTGAGACAGACTGAGGCCCGGCTTGTCTGTTAGGACAGGGCAGCTCTACTTTGGACAAATTAATCTCCAGTAAAGATGACTTAGATCAACTTTGAAAAACACTAAGATGAAAACCCATAAAATGATTACGCACGGCGGCCAGAATGACAAGTATTATCAACAAAAATTAATCAGGTGCATCTTTTCATGAACTCAATTAATAATGTGCAACAACGGGGTCTTTTTTCCCTGGAATGAAAATTAATTAGCAGGGGAAGGTCACTCGGAGATGCTGACATCACTCATCAGGCCGCTGTGGCAGTTCTAATTATTTGTCTTCCAGGCTTGGCTGATCAAAAATTATTGCCATACCTGAGCAACATTTAGAAAAAAAGCTTTGTTTAAAGCGCTTTTAATTAGACCTGCTATTTGATTAATGCCGTGTAAGCGCTCAGGATCGGCCCTCTTATCAGCATTTCTGACAAGTTTGCTGGGTATTGTTGTGTGAAAGACATTTTACTGACGCTAACCGACTGTTTAGTATCTAATTCGTTCACTTTAGTTGCAATTAAAAAGCTATTTACTGTGAGGGCACTTGTTGATATTAATATAGATGTTGTAAACTTTGACAAAGCACTCTGTATTGATACTTGAAATACATGTGGCATTAAGTGATAATAAGAAAAGAAAATTGCATTATGTGGATTAGACCTAAGTTAAGTTAAGCTAAGCTAGTAACTAACAACCTGCAACATCATACACGAACACAGTGCTGTTATGAATTTTGCAGTGATCACCCAAGTTGCTCCCTGCACATTCTAAGAGTGAGCAAGTGTAGCTCTAAGGCCCCGCAATTTATTGCGTTTTTGTCAGCCATAATTAATAACAAAAGACAAAGGTCACAGCAAGCAAACATGATTACCTAACCCCTGCCTGATAACATATCTAGCCACTACTGGGCCCCTTGGTCACACACTGTTCAGTAGAGAGAAGACTTGTCACAAAGCAGCGTTATGATCAAGGCTTTATCAAGCTCTTGCATTTTTCCACAGAGTTACCGTGTTGACTTGTTGCCTGAACTATCTTCAACCCTTACTACATCAATTCACATTACCTGCAAATTAGCAAAGTTCTACTTTCAAGCTCACAGTACATTTGATCCAAATAGACTCTAAATGCCATTTCTGTTCCTATTAACCTACGGATCGGTGTGGCAGATATTTTCATGAGGTTGCTGGGGAAAAAACACGAGGCTAATGGCTTGGTTGTGACAGCGCTATTCATGATGATTTATGATTCTGTGTTTAAGTTGATTACTCCACTGCTGACTCGGAATACTATTTCAATTAGTGCACTGAAGGTCACTCCACGAAATCCCTCCATAATCTATTCCTATTAACACTAATGCGCCGAGTATCCATATCTGTTCACCCTTGTTGATTCAAATCATCCCCACTCCTAACGGCCAGCTTGTTTACCAGTTTACTGGTTCGGACGTATCCTAGATGGTAATTTTCTCTCCTCCGTGTATCATTAATGTCTTCAGTCTTGACACATGGCTAGGAGGGACATCTCAATAGAGCTTGTGTGCATTTTTATTGCTTTTATTATTTCTAATTTGTTTTACAGATTAAGTGATATTTATGCTGAATGAAATTGATCCTGAAAGCCCTATAGGCAAACGTGGTAATATTGTGAGGTTAGAAAGCAACAACCTCCTATTACTTGTCATCATGAGAACCAAAATAGCCTCCGCGTGATCAAACTTTTAGAGGTCTAAATTAATTTTACATCACTTTCATTCATACTCCCACTCACCCATGCAGAGGAGGAAATTAGCTACCTGTATTTAATCTAATATGTTCCCACTGTAAGCGCTGGTGGACATGATAGACTTAATCAGTTCACACTGAATCAAAAAGCTCAGCAGACAGTGCATAGCCATGAACAATGTATTACGTTTTAAAGACAGGGTCTCTAAATTTTACTACCTACAACGGAGGCTTACTTTATTCTATAGCATACGTTACTCTCACAATACAAATGTACCTAACCATCTGATTTAGTTATTCTGATTGCAACTGAGGCAAGGTATCAATCAGAAATTGGCAACAAATTTACTGCTGAAAGTTTATTGCATATAACTTAAAACGTTGTTGTTGTTTGGGTTAGAAGCAAAAGATTGTATTAGATGTTAAACAAGCAGAATGAAAGAGGTCAAAACTTTGATGGCTCTTATCAGCTACAACAGGCCACTAGGCCTTAGGACAGGAAACATCCCTTTTTGAGAGAAGGGTAAAAGTGCTGACATTGTCACCACTTGATGGGACTCTATCCAAGGGATAGGTGAAAACACTTGGGCACAGTGACATCAATTTTCAAGATGATTTAACTCCATGCTCCTGTGTTGGAGGAAAGAAACTTCAGACCCCTGATTTACCTCCGATGACAGCCACACGGCCCCCGAAACAATGTTTCCAAGGCTACTAGCGAATGACGAGTGGTCACGTCTGTACAGCCGTCCCCATTGGTTTGATTTATGTGACCGGGATCCAATAAAAATGGCAATCAAATCAACCCAGCCACTTTACAGGTAGAGGGCTGTCTGATTGAGTTGTCGAAGGCATGGCTGAGGCTCAGAATGATTATGCCAGAAAACGGAGAGGGGTCCATCTCTCCGCACCCAACAAGGACACCATACATCTCCCCATGCAGCTTTCCTACTCCACTGTGAAATGTATCCAAAATAACTGCACACCTACTGCTTGCCTGCCTCCCCTCTCTGAAGGTTATTTGTCGTCTGAAGGACTCTCCCTGTCAGAGTATGATAAATACCATGTACACAGACAAGAGCAGCGTCAGGTCCAGGATTAGCCGGAAAACTCACTGATCTGTGAATAACCTAAAAAAGAGGAGCTGAAGATTAGCAATGATGCTTTTAGGAATGATCCATCAAACTCAACTACCTCAGTCACTCAAATGAATCATCTCACTTGATTCTTTAACCCAGGCGAAGTACGAGTGACTGCCGCGCTACCTGCAGGTCACAGAGATCATTTTGAGAATGTTTATTAAATCAGTGCTATCAATTTTCTTACTGATCATCTTTTATCTGTCCTGTCCTTGGGGATGAGTCAAGCACACAATGATGTTAAAGGTTGCGGTATTCAACTTATGGCTTTTCCATTCAGCCTCCAGAGCTCCGCTGGCAATATTAAATTACGGCCATTGCCATAACGTACAAATTGATACCTGAAATATGCCCCATATTGAGAGGGCCTGTCACTAAAGTTAACTCACTTTTGTTAACAGAGCTACTGTACAAAGTAGAACAAAAAAAAAAGAACAAACAATAATCGTGAACTATTTGCCTTGGCTTTGAACTAATGACAACTTAGGCAGGCCTGTTTACTGTGCATGAGGAAGCACACATTCAGGAAGTAAATTGGATCAAAGTACAAGCAGCTGCTTAAGTACTTACTCGCTTCGATAAGCAGAGTGAAATCACCATCATTGTTGCATTAGAGTGACTTGCTTCAGTCACCGCCAGGAAAGCAGACAGGAAGAGAAGAGGGGAGCTGATAGTGTACCAGCTCCATGTGTCATGAAGGAGCTGCTGGCTAACAGCCAGCCTGAAAAGGAACAATTGAACATCGCTGTAGAAGCCTTTTTGTGTTGGAAACACAATCACCTTGTTAGAGAATAGAATGCATTGTACAACAGGTACAAACACATCCTCTGGAATAATAGTCATGCAATTTAACCAAATCAGTCCACACATTTCAAGACATACATTTATGAGTAAGGTTTTGTTTTGTGTTTTTTCCTTTGGCTGTAATAGTTCAATATTATTTCATAGAAAAGTAGGCTATCGCAACAGTCAACAGGATACAAATTTAAAACAAAACATGGAATAAGCTTGTCAGTAATGATAAGCAAACAATAGCATAATATAGCATAAATAGGAACCTGTGGCCCTTTTCAATTTCTTTTTTTTTAAGGGTCGAGGCACAGAGGGAAAACAAAGCTGCTCTGATCCGAAGGATCCAAAATGACATCATCTTAAGTTTCCACTGAACTCTGAAGACCTTTCCTCTCCAGCAACGAGGACACAAGGAAAGTTCAAGGATTGAGCAAGTCAGTTGGACTAACATGCCACAGAACAGGAAATAGCCATTCATTGATTTTGTGTGTGTCCAGAAAGATCAATTTTATTCTTCCTTTGTTTTCAGACTACAATGCACTAAAGCTCCTGCAGCAGCAGGATGTGTTTCGTACAAGCATGGTCCAAATGAAGCTATAAATCAAGTGTTGGAGCAGAAACACATAATGTCATCCCCCATAGACCACGTACTGTACAGTACCGCACCTCAAACTGCTCCATTCTGCTTTCTGTCTGTCTGCACAAACAGCCCTACAATGTCAGACAATCTAATTAATATGACTGTCAAAATATGAAAACAAGGACTATTGAAAACTGCTCAGAAAATGTAGCTTGATGCACAATATTTTCTTTGGATATGTGTAATATATGTAGGCTTGTTCTTATCCTAAACTCTTCATTGAGACGTTATAGTCATGGTCTGATTATGTTGTATTGCATTCACTTCTTTATGACTTTTATCTAGTTCAACATCATTCTGTTGTTATGCAGTTTGCTGATTAAGTGTGTGTGGGTGTGTGTGTGTGTGTGGGTGGGTGTGCGCACACGTGCACATGTGCGTGTGTGCATAAACTGACACTTCTTTAATTGTATTGCACTTGTGCTATCTGGTGCTGGAGTTAACTCGTAAAAGTGAAGTCTCAAGCAGATTCCCAGCGTCTGCCTATTTAAGATTCATAGAAAAGACCATCCACCCCAATCAATATCTACTTGAGATTTAAGTTGCATTATGTGTCCCCTTCACAGGCATGATTTAAAACATCAGCACAAAGTATTCTTAATTTTATTGCCTGCCGTAAATTAAAATTAATGATGCTGACATCCACAATTAACAATGAAAAATGCAGATTCTTATAATTACTTTAGCAGTAATATTGTTTTCAGCCCAGGCTCAAGGTGCTCCTCATATGCTCCTCAACATTCAGTAAAACACAAAAAGACAGCTTCATTACATTTTATTTGCTATAGGAAACAAAAAAGGGTCTAACAAAAATCCACAGCTCATTTGGGAATATCTCGCCATGCATAATTAAGCAAATTTGATTGGAATTAAGCATGACTTCTTTTGGTTGGGTTTTAATGAATGCAAATCAGGCATCTACATCCCTAAGATTAATTTCAGCCAATTAAAAAACAAAGCTTGTTGGAAAGTGTAAAAGTGTTCAAAGCAGGGCAGCAAAGCAGTTTCTCTCTCCCTCTTCCATTCCCTCTCTCTCCTCATCTCATCTTCATAACTTACACTCAGGAGAATCCCCCCCCTCAACTTTGATCATTAGCAGTTACAGGCAAACAGTATGAATTCAAATGTGGCAGAAATGCACTGCCAAGATCCTTATGCCTTTTTAATCTGAAAGTTGCACCCCTTAATAGTTTCTTTAAACAATTATTGTTTAAGTACTTCTGTGTTAACACTGTTAGTGGATGCATTTGTCAGAAAGTATACCAAAGTATACTCACGTTTTGATACAATGTGCAAATTTCTTGCTTGTGATGCAAAGGTAAACTTTAGAGCATAAAATATATCATTGTTCTGGCTTTTGATGGGACAAAATATGACAATTATTCTGCATTAGTTTGCCCACAATAATGTTGGCATAACCTGAAATCAACCTTTATCAGTGTTCAAGAACATTCAATCCATCTGACTTAAGCACTCAGGAGATCTCATCGTGGTATTTTCCATGTGAAGGCACCATTGCACACCAGACCAGTGACAAATAACGCAGCTCACACCAATAACAAATGCCAGTGTCAGGCAGTATGTATGGCTTACGTAGGTGTTAGTCTCATTATGACAGACAGCCTTACATTATCCTCCATCTTAAATGTTATGCTGTTTTTGCACAACAGCACTGAGTAAATCCTGATTATTTGGAGAGTCTGACGCCAACACTAATGATTGAGGGCAAGCAGGCACCTTCGGGCTAATGCTAATCTGCCTGCACATTGCTCAGAGAACACCGTGTACATTGATTTGATCTCTCACATCAAAAGACAAACAGTGGTGCAAGTCAGCACATCCCCAGTCAATGTCATTCCTTGAAGTGATCCCCCCACACGTGCATTTTCATGGGCCTGGGGAGGGAGGGAGGGAGGAAGGGAGGAAGGGAATAGAGAATTAGGTGATCGGATCTATTGGCATTTCTTTAAAGGAGATTCATGGTGGGAGGACACAGGAAAAGTGAGGAAAAGTGGTTCCCCATTCGCCTGCTAGCCAGAGCCAGTTCTGAGAGGCTTGCTGTGTTTAGATTGCATTAATCCCTCTGTCTCTACCTGTTACAGAGCTTTCATTAATGTTGTCTTTTAACATCAAGTCTCCTGCAGAGTGGGGAATAAGTGGAAAGTTCTCAGAACTCTACCGAAAGTTCAAAGCACCACAAGAAACCCTTTATGTGTTCCCTTAATCATTCAAAAGCCTATCCTAGTATGCCACTTGCGTAGCTCCTCCATATGACGAGAAGAATTAATATTTGGCCTCTGATGCATTCTTTTTGAAAGAATAAAGGAATCTGAAGGAAAAGCATTATCTATTCAAGGAGCGCAGGGAATACCCTGACTGTGTCTCAGTTCTGTTGTAGCTGCTGCGTCTCATTTTGTCTGTAGCAGATCACAGGGCTGCAGACTGGTACGTTTCTGAGGGAGAATGGAGAGTGGGAAATTGTACTATTTTATTAGAACCCTGTGGGAGAGTTTTGTAGAGGCAAGCATGCCATTGAGCCTATTTGCATCATGCTAGCAGTGAATAGATATGATAATATTGTAATACTTTGGAATCACTCCCACAAAAGTGGTTTATATGATGATTTTTATGTGGTGAGAGCCTCTGGCAGAAACCCTCGTGATATCAGAGAGACAAGTTCACCTCACCATTTTATATTCATTAATTTTTACCTAAAACATTTTAGATCAACAGCTTTTCAGACTAAAGTATATCTTGTCAAATCCTTGTCAAAATAAAAGCCAGAATAATTTTTATTTCAGGACTGTTCTCTATCATTTATTCTATTCTGCTTCGTAGTATTTTTGTCTCTTAGTCCTCCCCTGTGTTAATGTATTAACTCTGATGCCTTAGGCTTTTTATTTCATTCAGTAAAGCCTCATTGCTATAGAGTTAGAGTGATGCTTACTTTATGCACCAAGGACCACACATTCAAGTGCACTAGAGCAGACCTACACGCCTTTTGAAGCATTTGGACAGCGCTATTATAAAAGTATAGTGTTTGTACATTTGTAACTGCAATTGCAACTCAGCCATCAGTGCAAAATTTGCTATTCTAAGTTTCCTCAATGCAACGAAACAGAGAGTGGGAAAGATGTGTGTACTCTTTATTTTCACACATAATAACACAACAGAGATTATTATGCAGGGGGTAAAACCAATGAAAGGCTATTCAGTGCATTTGTTTCAGACTGCCATACTAAAAAACTGAAAACTGGAGTAATTTGCACAAAGGCTTTAAACGTTCTATGCATGCAGTGGCTTTTAAAAGCATTTTAATTAATTTTCATTACATTGCATTGAATTATTTAAAAAGAGGGTACTGTGGAAAAACGTCTGTCGTAGGTGTAGCCTGGCTAAATTGTGTGGAGTGAAGAGATGTTATTGGGAGATGGGAAGCCCAAGGGACAAGCAGGAGGACAATGCTGTCTCTTGGGAGAATTTTATGCTGCTGAAGTGAATTTGAATACATAAAGGAGAAGTTGGGTAATAAAGAAAGGGGGGTACAACATAGCCTGTGTTCTCCTGGTCCCTTGTGTGGGAAAAGAGGCAGATTCCCCATACGTTTTTTTTCTTCCATTCTGGCCCTATTCTCAATTCTCTAATTTTGCATTTTAAGGTCTGCAATTGTACCACGAGTACATTAGCTCAAGAATTGCTTATTTTAGCTCTGCACAACACACTTTTCAAAAGTCAAATGTGTTGCTCTTCAATGGTAGTTAATTTATTTCTAATGAAAGTAATCATTACCGCTTCAGAAATCTGTTGCAGATACAGTGCATTGCAGTAAAAGTGTTGAACAGATGTATTGCTTCCACTAAAGAAGTCACATGTTTCCACCTAGTTAGTTAATTGTTCTGCCTCTCTGTCAGCTAGATATCTCAAAACCTCAACAGATGAGGTTTAAAATTTGGTGGACAGATGGACCTTGTGCCAACAAGTGAAGGATTTGATTCAGGTAATTCTCTGGATCCAGGATTTCCTGATACAAGTCTGTCCTATGTTAGCTGTAAAACTACCTTATCTCAAACCTTGTTCATAATGTCATAAAATAATGCACTGTCCATGCGCCTCATAGTTCTATTTATGCTCTGATTGTGTATAAACTGAACTGGGATGTTTTCGGTGATTACTTAATTTACTTAAAAACATGCAGCACAACATTACATGAAACATAAAAACAAAACAAAAAAAGAAAGCAACATATTCATATCAGCACATTTTCCTGCTCAGGCAGGCAACGCCCCGCACATTCTCCCTTCTTAGTTTTCCTGTTTGGTCTGCCCTCTTTACTTTGTCCCTTATCTAAGCATCATTCATTCCTCATCTGTGATCCTGCACTTGGCTGTGGTCTGCGTGGCTTGGCACCCTCCCATTCCTCCTCTACCCCACTAAAGACACTGCTCTGCACTGTTCTTTGTCTTCAACTAAAAGCAGAGGGGTTGGGGTGTGTGAGGGCATTACTTGTTAATATGCAGCAGCCTCACCTGTTTGCATTACACCTTGCCATAATGTCTTTCGGCATCTTGATCCCTACTGTATGCAGCTTATAGTACAACTAGTATATCAACAATACAGTATTTAAAAGTAAAATCTTATGTTAAATTGAGATTATATGTGAAGTTCTGTTTTGTTTTTTGTTTTCCTCCAAATTGTGTAACCAAATTTCTCAAGGAGCAGTCCATGGGTCCCAATTGGTCCTTGTTGAGCCAGATCTAAAGGTATCCCAAGGAAAATGGGGAAATTATTTTCTTTCATATTTGTATCATAAACTATACAGTCCAGGGCTTGACATTAACTTTTTGAGGCACTTGTCCTTCGGACAAGTACATTTACGTTTCACTTGTCCATGCATAAAAGTCACTTGTCCGGGTAAAGATTCATCATTTTATAAAAAAAAATTGTGTTTTGCTAATGCAGAATTTGAACAAACCGTTGAAAGCATCCAAACACTATCTACATTAATACAATTAAGTTGAAACAGTAGAAACAAACGTGCCCCAACAATAGATTTCCCCTTCAACAAGAAAAAAGGATCTCCAGACTCCATAATACAAAGTAATATGTTGCAGAAGTTAATATATTGAGATTCTAAGTCAGTATTTTAAAGTTTGTCATTACTTTCAGATTCCTAGTTAATATTCTAAGTTACGTAGTCAATATATTGAGATACTAAGTCGATACTTTGAGATATTGAGTCAATATATTGAGATTGTAAGTCAATATTTTAAATGTTCTTATTGGTTTGAGATTCTTAGTCAATATTCTGAGTTACTAAGTCAATATATTGATATTGAGTTAAATCAATATATTGAGATACTGAACCAGTATAGTGAGATATTAAGTCAATATATTGAGATACTAAGTCAATATTTTGAGATAAGTCAATATATTTAGATACTAGGTCAATATTTTGAGATAAATCAATATATTGAGATACTGAACAATATAGTGAGATATTAAGTCAATATTGAGATACTAAGTCAATATTTTGAGATAAATTAATATATTGCGATACTAAGCCAATATATTGAGATTCTAAGTCAATATTTGACATTTTCTCATTACTTTGAGATTCTTAGTTTATATTCTGAGATACTAAATCAATATTTTGACCAGAGGTAGTGGTGACTTGAACTTCTACTATACTGTATCTAAAATAATTTTGTAGACCTAACAATGGATTTTGCCACTAAATGTTGGTGTTAACTTTTTTTATACAATTTCACAAATTTCTACCCGGCAGAGGCTGATTTACCAAAAGGATCCTTTTAAAAAGGTGTAGCTACTTTACAGTTGATTATTACCTGATATTTAATCTGCATATTTTTATTATTTTTTTTCAAAAAGGAGCAAAAAAACCGACATTATAGAACGGCTTGTTTATTGCTAAGGCAAAATTAAATGATTTATTAAAAATGTAACAACAATAACTTATAACAATAACTTATTTCACCAGTAAGTTCTTGTTAAACGACAAAAACAACCTCTGGATAGGAAAAGGGTATTTTACAACAACTTTGAAGCAGCACGACGCTGGCGGGGCGAATTTCAAGTGAACGCAACATCTGTGTTTTTCCGACAACAGCAGCGGCACACTGCCATAATGTTCCTCTCCAGTGAACTACAGACACACTTTTACACCGTTTAGCTTTCAGCATTTTAACTGTTTACTCCAGCTGCTAGCTAACGATAGGCTAACGTTACTTGCTGTTGAGTATAGTGTTAACTAGCGTAACATGCGGCGATGTTTAGGTTGCCTCTAACGTCCGTTTTCGGAGCAACCGAGAGAAGCGCAGGCATTTCAGTGGCACCGCGTTGCAATTCGATTCCGGTAGATAACGGTGGTTAAGGCACCGGTGCCGTATTAGCACCGGGTCTCTCCTTTTCTGTCAACAATGTGGCGAGGAGGTAACGTTAAGGTGGAGTTAACAAGCTAACGTTAGCTAACTAACACCGGCAGGTTCACCGTGCTTTCATGCTGCATTGCTTACAGAGAACGGGCTGAACAGGGGGCTGGGTCTAACGTTAGCGGTCCGCTGACCGGGATTGCGGGGGAAAGAAATTATCGTTTCAAATCGGTAACATAGACGTAATGAGTGGCACATGATGTGAACTAACATGGCATTTGAGTTTGTTTGAGTTTTAACTTGTCCAGTGGGACAAGTAAATTTCTCTTCCACTTGCCCTACAAAAAATCCACTTGTTCCGGACAAGCGGACAAGCCTTAATGTCGAGCCCTGCAGTCAAAGCATCATTAAGAACGACTTTCAAACTTTGTCCGGTAATAACATGAGAAATACAATTTAAACTAATACTATATCAGTAATAGAGGTCTTTCCTTTGTACGTCAAAATCTGGTAAATTAAAGGCGTAACGTATCCATTTCAGGTTCCATGACCTGAAACCATCCGTGAAACATGCAGAGGCATGTTACAGTATCACAGTAAGCATGAACTAGACTGCAGTTGATGTGTTCTGTGTTCCTGTAGAGGTCACTGTTGTGTGGTGCCTCTGTGTCAGATTGGGATACTATCAGCAGCCATAATGCCTTCCCTAATGAAGTCTGCAGCAAGTACTGTGACATTGAAATAGACTCAGAGAATGTGAGCAAGAAAATAATTACAAAGTTAATTTTGTTTGCAACGCCATAATGTCTAGTACAAACAACATTTTAAAATGGAAAAGTTTGTTGGTGCTTAATCTGTACAATGATGAACAGTAATTTTTTTTTTTGTGCCAGTGTTAATCATGCTGTACCAGTAGTAAGTTAATTCGGACCAAATAAAGAATCTTATGTATATGTGTCTGAAGGCATCTTAGAATTGTAGGATTAATTCCTATCTGGAAGAAACACATTATGTTAATCACAAAATCCCCATATTTGTGTATCTGGGAGATGATTGTAATGAGCGATTATGAGTGGGCTTTATTACCAAGAACACAAATTAGATACTATGAATGAGTTCATCCCAAGCATTTGTATGTGCCATTTAACTCCAAAATCCTTGTTTATTAAACTCCAATTGCACATATGAATCAACTCTTTGGCATTAATCATGAACAACAAGGGCCCAGATGGTACAATCTTAGCCAAGCTTGAATTAATACGAAAGGTTGAATCGCTGCTACATTGAGATCCTCTCAAGGACCTTTGAAGAATGACATGAATAATCATTATTGTTGGATGCATAGTTTACTAAGTCAGCAGAGCATAGTAACCTACTGCAAACTGAGAAATATTATAGCACATGGTGCTGCCCTGCTAAGACTTTTTGATGTATTGCAGCGTGGATACTAAAATGAAGAATGACTTATTGCACTAACTCATACAATAAAATTTTAGTATCATATCATGCACCATAATATCAGTATCATACGGTGATTATGGTAACTAAACATAAACATGGACAATGTGACACACTAATAATGGTTACAAACCATTGGTCCATTCCATTGTTACAGCCTGTTGATGCTGTTAATGGTTAGCAGCTTCTTTTTAGCTTGGCTCACATAACAGTATAGTCATTTCAAATTTGTATTTTTGGTGCTCATGTCAATGACCCAAATGAACCGATATATTGGATTGGTATCAGTGCTGATACTGACATTAACTTACGGGGTTTTGCCAGATATGAGTGATGGACATTAAAGGAACACGCCGACTTATTGGGAATTTAGCTTATTCACCGTAACCCCCAGAGTAAGACAAGTCGATACATACCCTTCTGATCTCCGTGCGTGCTGTAACGCTGCCTGGCGATTCCAGCATTAGCTTAGCCCAGCACAGATCCTGCAGGTAACTGGTTCCAACTAGCCTACTGCTCCGAATTGTGACAAAAGTGACAAAATAACGCCAACATGTTCCTATTTACATGTTGTGATTTGTATAGTCACAGCGTGTACAAAAAACAACGTAACATGAGACACAGCCATCTTCTAACAGTAAACAAACCGGGAACTATATTCTCAGACAGGCTTGCTGCGAGCATATCACTCTGCCCAAGTACTATATTCTTCCGCCTGAGAATATAGTTCCCGGTTTGTTTACAGTTAGAAGACAGCTGTGTCTCATGTTACGTTGTTTTTTGTACACGCTGTGACGCTATAAAACACAACATGTAAATAGGAACAGGTTGGCGTTATTTTGTCACTTATTCGGAGCAGTAGGATTGCTGGAACCATTCACCTGCATGTTCTGTGCTGGCCTGATGCTGCTGGAGCCGTCAGACAGCATTACAGCACGCACGGAGATGAGAAGGATATGTATTGACTTGTTTAACTCTGGGGGTTACGGTGAACAAGCTAAATTCCCAATAAGTCGGCGTGTTCCTTTAAATACAGTTGTTTTTTTTAGGCCAGTGTTATAAAACTGGAACAGTTCAGTTTAAAAAATTTGTCAGAACAACCTAACAAAAATTTACTTCAACTTAACCTATAATATCTAAGTGTAGTTACAGCTTCATGTTACCTTACGTGCAGAAGAATATTCCCAGGCCTTATTAGTTCCACACAGTCAGAAATACATATTTTGAACTGAAAATTAAAACAAAACACTGGAATAGGATTAGGGTGAATACCTTGATCAGTATCAGCAACAAGATGCTTTTCACTAATTAATAGATCTTGATATGCAGTCATTTACTGATAACTAGTATAACAAATTCATGTCTGAAAATGCAGTCAACAAAAGGTCAACCTGACACTATTGATTACTATTTTCAATCGTAATCACTGTAATATAGTATTTTTTATATCTGTACCATTACCATTAATAATTCCATGTGTATTATATCAATAGCATACAGTAAGAAGGAAGGGGAAAGGGAGGAGAAGAAGAAACAGTATTCAAAAGAATGGAGCTAACAAACAAGGGTCAAATGGCAAAACTGGTGTGTAACTACTTTAGTGCAACTAAATGACACTTAAACATATACAAAACTGTAGGATTACAACTTATTACATGAATATCGTGTCACTGTCTTCTGTTTACAGTCCTCATCCACTTTGCTTTGGCCTCACACCTAATGTATTCCAGCTTTGCTGATCTCCTGATTCCAAAGGACATTGCATCTCATTTCTTGTCACTTGTCTCCTAAATTCCTAAAGGTACAATTAGCATTTTGTTTGACGAAATGTTGAAAGGTTCATAGATTGATATTTGCAAAAATGTAGCAGGGTGTTTTTGTTTTTTTTCCAAATGCAAATTCTGACATTTATTAACTTTTATTACAGAGACTCTGTTTATGGATTGTAAAGCTCTGCATAGATTTAATGGGAATAAAGTAAAATTGTACTGTTTAAACACAATCAGTGTGGCAAACCAGCAAGTGTGTAATTTAGTGTTGTGTGGCAATGAAATGTTTTACGGGCCTTGATTTATGTCCTGTGCATGGCATTTCTAATGAGAGAGACCAACATTGCAGTGCGCCTGTGTTCCAGGAAACTACATTTACAGCAGATCTTTTTTCTCAAGAGTGTTTTTCCCCTGTGAAATAATGTCAGCACTTTCCCACCTTCAAAGTCCTTTTGTTTCCAGATCTATTAACAATTCTAATTGTACAGGAACACTTGTTAAGTAAGGCTGGTAAATAAAGCAGGAAACGCATTATTTCCTTTTAGTGCAGATTAAAGGTACAGCTATGCTGGGTTGAAACACATTAATGAGGTTTTAAATAAAAATGCTGGCAGGGAATTTACACCGCTGACTGGTTTAACTGCAGTAAGCAGTTGATTTTCCTTGATGTTAAAGGGGAACATTATTTCACTCACTAATGAAAAATACATCTTTCCACCCTCCTATCTGTTAATTAACATGTTTGTGTTAAGGGATTTTCAAAAAGGGATACAATCGCTTTCAATCTGATTAAAGTAAGTGATACATAATAGGGAGGTTGTTTTTCTTCGGTCCTTCTGTTAATTGAATAGCTTTGTATGACTTGGAATGTTTTTCCTAGTCACAACAATTTGCCTGGACTTAGCTGCTCGGGATGCCCCTATCTTAATTACGGATCATTTTCCAAATGTGGTTCAATTTCCTCAGCAGGACAGTTTCTGTTAACTGCTATTTTTAAGGCCAATAACAACGTCAAAGCTAGGGATGATTAAAGCAATTAAAGTTTCCCTTTGTTTTCTAAGCACAGCGAGATAGGGCTGCCTGTTTGTACAGCATTTATTAAACATTTACTAAATGGAATTGAATCTGTCATCGATGAAGTTTTTCGAGACTATTACCTTTTAGCATGGCAAACACTGTTTCACTCAGCTAACGTCTCACAGCTTATGGCTGTGATTAGCCATCTGATTTCATCAAGCCAAACTAAAATCCTCCAGCAGAGAGAGAGCGAGAGAGAGAGAGAGAGAGAGAGAGAGAGAGAGAGAGAGAGAGAGAGAGAGAGAGAGAGAGAGAGAGAGAGAGAGAGAGAGAGAGAGAGAGAGAGAGAGAGAGAGAGAGAGAGAGAGAGGTTTAAATATAATTTTACCATCGGAATTTCTCAATTAGCATACCACATTTTCTCCATTAGATAAACTGCCTTTAGAGAGCTGGCTGGTTTAATCTGTTTAATGTCCGTGTAAACTATAATCTCCTGATTCTAAAAAGAAATCCCCTAAGGACATCATTCGCATACACTCTTCATAAGACAGTTTTTGAAAGACATGATCGAGTGCAGCTTTTAAAGAGGGATTGAACGTGATGGGTTGTTATGCCTATCATGCTTTCTTTTCTGTGGCACATGGATTGCGCAAGTTGTGCTTTCACTTGCTGGAGTTTAGCTAATCATTAGTAATTATGCTTTTACAAGCTTGTCCTTGCTTGACTATCAGTAGAGCATACAGTATAGACGAATTTCCGATTGTTCCAATAGTATATAGGTTTATGTGGGTGCTCAGTCTTCCGTTTAGTTTAGTTTAATTCTAGGGAGTGTTATGGCAACAGCCTGTTGTCTCTGAAGTCATATGCTACATTAAGTCACTTCTCTTGAAAGAGGGCAGTTGCCGTTTTCTGAAAGATAATTTAGAAGAGAAATCACCACGTGACCGGATACATGAATCAGACTTTGAGCTCAGATTGAACCAGAAGTGTCAGCTGTGTATACATGTGCATGACTGACAATGATAGCAGCACTGGGCTGTTAGTGTATATAGATATAGAAATCAGGATTTGTTGTTATTCTATTGAACGATGAGCAGAGAGAAGTCAGAGTGTTTACATGCATATCATTGCCTTCCATCATACACTGCAGGCTGTATGAATTAGGGCCTGCAAACACAGTCTCATTCTCCTTGCATCACGCCAAGAGTCACTCCATTGATTACCCTTCCCCGCTCCCAGGAAATGGCTCATGCATCTCGTGTACATTATAACAAATGTTCTCTTTGCATTACAATTGAATTGTGATTGTTATGTTCAATCAATGGGGAAAGGTCACGGGATCGCTCCTGCCAGCGCTTTAATGGAGAAGTCGATGAGGATTCATTTTAATCACTGCGGCTGTGGCAGAATGAGCACAACACTGAGAGACTGTCAATGGCCCGGTAATTACCGCTGTTTATACAGGTTTCTGCTTTAGCAATTTAGATATCCACAAATCTCTCTGTTTCTTGCACCCCAGTTATATTGGAAACTGCGTGGCATCAAATGAAGTACTGTAGGATGTGGGCCGTGACTACTCTTAATTGTCGGTGAGGCTGGCTCTTTAAAAATGAAGCAAACTCCATTTGCTCCTCTTTTGAGCAGTCACATTACCAGAAAGCCGTTATTTTACATACTTGGTGTGAAAGAGCATTCAATTAGCTCAGCTGAATCCTGAATGCCTGTGACAGTTCAGTTGTATCGAGAAGTGAAAATTTGTGTTTGTACATCACCCATATTTCAACCCAGTCTCACGGCAGTTCGTGAAATGGTCACGTAATTTAATCTATTGATTCGTGTACAGGGACACGTTTTTCTCGTTTATTTCGTGGTGGCCAGCACGTTTTTTTAAACTAATGTATTTTAATGGGAATCATCTTTCGTGATCACAGCATGACTACGGTAGGGAGTTGTATGAAAGGCCGAAAGTCTGTGTAGGGAGGTTGGTTGGGGTGGTGGATGGGTCAAACAACACAGGACTTTCACCCCGGAGAGCAGGGATCGTTTCCCACGTGTGACGTTTCCTTTCTCCGTTCTTCTTTTCCTAAACCCAACCCGCATCCCCCAGAGACCGGCCCGCGTCCACCAGAGACCAGACCATGTCCCCCAGAGACCGCAGATCGTTTCCCCTGTGTCACGTTTCCTTTCCCTGTTCTTCTTTTCCTAAACCCAACCCACATACCCCAGAGACAGGCCCGCGTCCCCCACAGACGGACCACGTCCTCCAGAAACCACGGATTGTTTCCCGCGTGTCACGTTTTCCTGCGTGTCACGTTTCCCGCGTGTCACGTTTCCTGTGTGTCACGTTTCCCGCGTGTCACATTTGCTTTCCCCGTTTTCCAACCTCCATGTTCCCATTTTGTGGTGACCACCACGAAATAAACGAGAAAAACGTGTCCGTGTACACGAATCAATTGATTAAAAATGACGTGACCATTTCACGAACTGCCATGAGACCGTGTTGCATATTTACAGTGCATGTCTGTCTCGGTTGATTCTACTGTAAGTGTCCAAATAAGATATTGGTACTAAATGATCTTATTTTGTAATGTCATTGCTCTTAACGGAAGTGTGATTGTATAAATAGCTACAGCTAATGTAGACTTAATTTCCTAGAAAAAATTTCGCTAAATGTGGATTCTGTCTTCCTTTTCCCACTTTATTTTCTGTGTTCTTTGTTGTATGCTTCTCTTTGGTCGCTTTTAATCAACGTGTGTTGTTTTGAATATGCTACACATAAGGTCTTGACTTTGTACATAAAACTTGACTGTAAAAAGTAGTTTGCAAATTATGTATAAGCAGTGTTTGGAATAACGCTGTTTAAAAGAACGGCGTTAGGTAACAACGTTATTTTTTCAGTAACGGGGTAATCTAACTAATTACTTTTCCCGTCGTTACAACGCCGTTAACGTAACTGGACGTTAAATGCGGTGCGTTACTATGCATTGATTGAATAAATGGTGTAATCTGAACGCACCCCTGGCTCACAGCTAGTGAGGAGGTGGGTTAATAACGAGGTAAGCGATCATGATTGGCTAAGGCAGAGTCATGTTTCATGGTAGGCAATCAGAGCCAGTGTTTTAACACACATGCCAGCACACGCGCCACACACACAACAGCTAAACAGAGATTCAATGAAGCAGCAGAGATGGCGAGTCAGGAGCAATCCGATGAAAAGTTGGCATTTTCAAGGTGGAGATATAAGCACTACTTCAAATTCATTGTGGTCAAAGGCAAGAACGTGCATGTAATGTGTACATTACGTCCAGGAACGAAGACTTTGTCGACATCCGTTGTAAGCAACTCTAATTTAATGAAGCATCTCACAACGACACGCATCTACAAAGCTAGTGGCCAAAAACACCGATACCTCCACCACAGATGATCGCTCGCCATCCACTAGCAAAGAAGAACTCGGAATAAAGTCCTCCAAGCAGCAAAAGCTAGATCTTTCTGCCTCACAACTAAAACCTATGACACAGGCTGAAGTCAACAGTATGATAGGCAGGTATGTTGTTAAAAGTATGTGTCAGTTTATATGGTGTAACTGTTTACTTTTTTTACAAAGATAATACTTGAAGTGCAGGATAAACCTCTTGCTGTCTGTCGACGTGCAATAAATATTGAAAGTTATTTACAAACACCTATCTGTTCTACTCATTTCAACTGACTTGTGAAAACTGCTAAAAAAAAATCCAAATTCTTTGACATATAGCAACTTTTTTTTAACAGTAACGCAAATAGTTACTTTCCCTGGTAACGAGTTACTTTTATTATAGAGTAATTCAGTTACTAACTCAGTTACCTTTTGGAACAAGTAGTGAGTAACTCTAACTAATTACTTTTTTAAAGTAACGTTCCCAACACTGTGTATAAGCAACAACTTTGAACCCGGAATGCAGTTTTGTGTAGGCTGCAACTAAATTTTATTATTGAGTAATCCACTGATTTTTTTTTGTTGATTTTACTGATTAATCATTTGGTCTATAACATGTCAGAAAATTACACATGAAAAAGTTCCCGGAGGGCACCCCCCCAAAAATAAAATATAGAATAATATAAAATAATAAAACAGCTAAATTATCTGATTGGAGAAGCTAGAGTCAGATAATGTTTGGAGTTTTTGCATAAAAAAGGACTTAAATGATTAATCGATTAATCAAAAATAGTTGCTGATTAATTTCCAATCGTTTCAGCTCCAATAATATATATATATATTTTGGATTGTGACTAAAAAATTTAAGTTGTTCTAATCAGAAGAATATAGAAACTGCCACTAAACACTCAATGGGTTAACATTACGCGAGACGTACTATGCTGTTATTTGTAATTAGAAAGAAACTGATGTGGCCAGTGTAGAAAAATGATCACACACCCTCTGCTATCGGTGTGCTCTCTGACATCTCCCCTTCACCCCAAGTGGCGTGTTTGTGTTGGACGGTGTCTAAGGATAGATGGGGTCAAGGCAGTGTAACCTTGGAGAAACAAATATTCATGATCAATAAGTGCTTTATTCCAAGCATCTAAATGATTCCTATGTCTAAAGCTGCTCCCCCTTTCCTTCCCCATTTGCCCATGCGGAAAAGCAGTTTGAAGATTTATGCAGACTAGGTAAAAGGACATTTTAAAAGACTACACAGTATCACTGCTTTCAAATGTCATGTAATCATAGGCTAGGAGAGAGTGCTGGGCACAGAGAGCTAAGTGATGTTACAGATAATGAATTGCCTCTGGAATATAATACATCGTGAGTATGATTCTTTGTTCCAAGCTCTGTACACCAAGACTGTTCAATTAAAGTTATTTATCTCTCTTGTTTTTTAAGTTCATCAATTATATTGTGATACACTTAATGTCCATAAGAGGATGATGTATGATTGGTCTAATTATTTCTTATTCACCATGCTTTCTAAAGCATATCAATTTTGTTAATACCATGTAATTAAAACACGTCAGTGCGCTACAAGTTGCTGGCTGTATTAATGACTATGAAAATTATTTTAATTAAATAGCCAATTATAGAAAAATCCTAACCATGAGAATTGACATTTAAATGAATTCAATTTAAATTGCTTTTCAACATTGTTTTATCAAAGCTTTATGGGGTGAATAAATTATTACATCAAACAATATACTGTGTCATTGATCATACACAAGTCTCGTCCCATATCCATACATTTTGAATCACTTTCCTGATGCCATACATCATACTGGGTGATTACATTTTGACATAGTCATTTGTTTACTGCAATCTCATCCACTTGTACTGTACTTCTGTGTACTTTTGGGAAAACTATGTTAACTGTTTATGTTACTTAGTTGACCAAGTATTTAGTCCTGCTAGAATTTCATTCACGGTACTAATTTCCAACTATTTTGCAAAGAACACTTTGACACTGCCACTACTTAGTCCAACTGTGCCTGAAGAAAATATTTGAGACATTTTTGTCACAAGTAAACAGTATCCCTTCGAGATAGGTTCCCATACATTATTTTTACATGCAGTGGTGCTTTTGCATTTGTGCTGAATTATATCAACAAAGTGTTGTGGTGTAATATACAGTTATGTTACGCTGTGTTTTCATAACCAGGGTCAGACACATGCAGCCCACCCAGTCTGTTGAAAGGCCTTTGTATCTAAAACATCATACATATCCTGTGGTGCCTTTAATACCTATTAGGCTACTCGTGCTCATATATTTTTTTTCCTGCATAATGTTAATGAAAGTCATTTTTCAGACATTACAAGAACAATGATTTGCAGTTAACCCATGCAAACAAGAGAAATAGTAGGCAAACTGTTGTGACATTCATTGTATATAATGAAATCTTAATATGGTGCATATTTAAGTGAAAGGTTAGCAACATAAAGGGCAAATGGATTGCCTTGCAATGAATTTTAAGCAGCTATTGATTTTTACACTACAAGCTACCTCTTTCCCTGAATGATAATTTTGAAATGGCACACTGCTTATCTTAAAGCTGATCTGACAAAACTGGACAACAAATACACAGAATATTAAGGCAAATGCAGACTGTGATAAGCAACACCCTTACAGATGTGCATCACACTCATTCCACCTAATGAGAATACATGGTAAGTGCTGATTTACTCTCCAATATTCAGCTAATACAAATACAAAGTACATCTAAAAGCACAGAGAACTTTGATAAAAATTGTGCAAAGCAAAAGTAGAATTAAGACTTACACTTTTGCATATGTATCTCAAGACCCAATGATGGTTGTTTGGAAATGTAATGTAATCTAATAAGCGCTACCAAATAGGGGAGTGGAAGGTGAAAGCCCTTATAGTTGGGCTGTCTGTTTAAACATCACTTTAATCTCTGCAAAACTCCAAACGAGCTTTCTGAAAACCAGACTTCAATAAGTCCACTTATGGGTTTCTGCCATAAATTAAAGAACACAAAAGTATTTTTACTGATCCTATCTAACATATCCAAGTCCTGTTTTTTAGTATAGTGTGATCTATTAATGAATTGTCCAAGTTAGGATTATCCAACTGCATGTTTACATAGTTCACTGTCCTACACTAACAGTTTGATTTGTAAGAAAGGCAGGAAGAAAGTTACTGTAATGCATGATGTGCCACAGTGGTTGAATACATGTGTAAACTCTATGAGCTCTTTATTGTACATGGACTTGACTGACCTACCCCCATGATACAGGGCTGCACTTCCTCCCTCTCTGCCTTTAGCCTTCTTTCCTGTATTGAGATTGAGAGCAAGTTTGAGAGTTAACGTTCTACGGTGGGTTAAGCTTGGTTCACTACTCGGCATCGTAAAATAGTACAACCCTTGAACAAGCTGATGTTCTATCTGGAGTTTGTGCGGCATGTGTACAGTGGATTAAGTTGATACTGGAATCCTGTGCAATACACCTGAAAAGCAAACAGTTAACATTTTTATGTATGTCTGGTTAAATGTTGAGCTTTTTTTTAGTTTTTAACTCAGCATTTGCCAGTGTTCTCACACAACTTTTAAATTGTTAAATGTAATGGGGTACAGTATGCACATTAGTCATCTGTATCTACGGCTAATTTGACTTCATTAACAATGTTAACACTGTTGCCATAGTTTGTTTACCATTGTTTGACATGGTCACCTGCTCACCTGTAATTCTTACATTATAAAGTAATAGTTATTGTGGGTAATGAACTTGAAATGGACAGTAAGTGGTAAATTAAAAATGAAGCAGTATAACTTTTACGATGCATTCTAGGGCTGCAACTAACGATTATTTTCATAGTCGATTAATCTGTTGATTTTTTTCTTGATTAATCGATTAGTTAAATTAGTTAAATTAAATAAAGTTGGTCTATAAAATGCCAGAAAATGGTGAAAAATGTGGATCAATATTTCCCAAAAGCCCAAGATGACGTCCTCAAATGTCTTGTTTTGTCCACAACTCAAAGATATTCAGTTTACTGTCCCAGAGGAGAGAAGAAACTAGAAAATATTCACATTTAAGAGGCTGGGATCAGAGAATTTTGACTTTTGTCTTCAAAAAATTACTCAAACCGACTAATCGATTATCAAAATAGTTGGCGATTCATTTAAGAGTTGACAACTAATCGATTAATCTTTGCAGCTCTAATGCATTCTACTGGAGATTAGTGATAACAGCCACACTTAAATTAGTAACTTTACTTTTATATAAAGGCAGTATACACTGTAATTTATATAGTGTTTTAGTTTGCATACAAAACGTCCATCTCAGAACAACAATTGCCTCGTCTTGTGCCATGCTGTTACTTCATATGAAAAGCTATAGCCACTTTAACTGTGTACATACAATAATCATAAAGGACTATTTAAACAAGACATGTTTTCCTGTCCCACAGGTAGAGTGTACCTTGAACTGTGACTCATATTGGCATGCTCAGTTAGAAAATATGACAAATATATCAGAATTAAAGTTTAAAAAAAACCATTGCAGTATTAATGCCTGGACGAAAGAAAATTATAGGTTTCTATAATTCTTTTAAATAGTTGCAGGATGCAAGCAAACAAAGTGCAAACGTTTTTTTCAAAACATTTTGATGCTTAGAGTGATCAACTGTCAATAAGGTCACTGTGGTGCAGTGGGTTTGCATACCGTTGGATGGCAGGTGTAACCTGTGTGGCTGTTAATGTGCTGTGATAACCAGAAATAACTGTTAACTGAAATTTCAGGAATAACTTGTGAGTGCGTGTTTTTTGACCACAGAAAAAGAAAAAAAAACGTGCAAATGTTCACGAATATGATCCGATATAACCGGATCTCTCTTATATGGAATAAACAGTTTTAATAGACCTGAAACCATTTTAGTGTAGTCCAAGCCCAGTTATCTGTTCTTCAAAGACTTCCACTGTCCCCTAGCTCCTCCCTCTCTGTACCGTGTGACAACAACAACTCATCCACAGAGCGGAGCTGCACTTTTCAGCTCATTTTCCTCCTGTCATTCCTCCTCCTATCTTTGATCATTGTCCCGCCGCTCAGCCCCCCCAAAACCCTCACTCAGCACGCCTTTTTTCGGCAGCTCTTTTTACTTCCCAACTTATCTGAGGAGCTAAACTCTCGTGGATTCTTTCATTTAGGGGTGTCTCGGCAGGCTGGGTTTTCTACTTTGAACTTCGGCTACTCTCTTCCCCTCCTGTAGGTGACCATGGCCATACCGGCTGCTCTGATCCCACCAACCCCTCTGGTCCCACCGCCTCCGATCTCGACTCCCTCCGCGACGACGTCCCCGCCGTCGACAACTTCATCACCATCTCCATCCCTGGCTCCCCCATCCGGACCCGGACAGAACCTCTTCAGATCAGACCTCCTTACCACCGGCAGCCCGGGCATCCCGAACGCGGGTCTACCTCCCGGCAAACCCGTGTACTCAACCCCGTCGCCTGTTGAAAACATACCGCAAAACAACGAGTGCAAGATGGTCGAGTTGCGCGGTGCAAAAGTGGCCTCTTTCACCGTGGACGGCAGCGAGCTCATCTGCCTTCCTCAGGCTTTCGACCTGTTCCTGAAGCACCTGGTCGGCGGACTGCACACGGTCTACACCAAGCTGAAGCGGCTGGAGATCACGCCGGTGGTGTGCAATGTGGAGCAGGTCCGCATCCTCAGAGGGCTCGGCGCCATCCAACCTGGGGTGAACCGCTGTAAACTCATCTCCAGAAAAGACTTCGAGACTCTGTACAACGACTGCACTAATGCGAGGTTAGTGGAGAGCTCTGTGCGGCATTTTGGTTTAAATGTCTTTACGGACAGCCGTGCGTAAAGGCGCGGGATCAAGGAAGGGGGAGACATTTTTCCTTTATAAAAAAAACAAGTGGTTCAAGTGATGTGATTAGCTTATCATCCGAAGTTAAATAGCGTGTGGGAATACGTGAGCGTCGGTTTCAAACTCCATCCAAGCAATGTGCTCTTACTTGTCTGTTAGACGGGAAGAAGCCAGCGCGCAACATCAGTGAAAAAGTTTAGTGAAAGTTTTTAACACGTGCAGGGCAAAGCTGTGCCATGATGGATAGCCTGTCTGCCTCAGAACAAATTAATCGATAATGTAGGCTACACAACGGCGGAGTTTCACAATGCTGTTGAATACACTTCAGGTGTAGAGCTGCCACTGCAAGACAATTTCAGAGATAAGACCCCAGTCATCTTTCATGAGCCTTATTTTACTGTAAATCCTCATAATTTAAGGAAACCCTTAGCTAAACTTTATTTGTATTATGGCTCTGTAAGAAAACTAGGTTATACGTCATTATGTTTCCTTGCCACAGGGGCAATACTATTTCAATTATGATAACTTTGATTTTTAGAAAGTAAACAAGAAAAACCCAGATTAACAGAATTATATGAATATTTTTTGTATTAATTGTTTTTTCAGTATTGACAGCCAGTAGATTTTTTTTAAGGAGGTTACAAGAAAATGAATGTATAGTAAGTGAGGTAAACCACACAAGTGGCAATTAATGCATTAACCCATATTGCCAAATCAAATAATTTAAGCTTTATATGTTTTAATATGGAGTGATTTAAGTGAAGATCAATATTTGATTAAAAGCCATTTTTACTGTCCTGTTGCTCCTCGCTTTGATGTATCGCTCAGTCTCACAGGATGGTTCAGCCTGGTCAAATTTACCATCTTACCTGTCACTATGATTGATTCCATATTGATCTGCTACCCAGAAACGAGCTGGAAATGCAAATATGATGGAAAGGCTCACATCAGTGGGGAATAGCAATAAACACTTCGAGTCACTTGGTTATCTCAGAGTAAAAGCATACAGTCTTTTGTAAAATTAAGGAGTGCAATCAAACATAATTATGACTTTTAGATGCATGCTTAGTATCAAAACACACATGCACACACTGTGTAAACAGACCCTTTTTTGTACCATTTTGTGCCATTAAGATCCATACAGTATACGAGGTTGAAAACATTTTGACCCTCAAAGCACTGCTGTATCTGCAAAGTGCATTATTAGGCCTGGTCACAAAATGCAAAATCAAATAACTCACACAACATTTTGAAGTAGACAGAGGGATATTATTACAGTGAAACATTTTTTAATTCTAAAGCTTTTCTCTCATGTAGTTCATTTACTTCTATTTTTTAGTAGCCTACATCGTTTCCTATCAATTAACACAGTTCCTCCTCTCTTTGTGCTTGCTTCGAAACAGTCAGCCTCACATATCGGAATACTATATTTGGAGCTTTTAATATGCTTCATCTTCATATTTTCATGCCTGTTATCGTCTCAACAACTCACCTGTGCACTTTGGTGCTAAGGCATCATTTACATAAAGCATCAAGGGAGTAGAACACCCCCCTTTCCCTCACCCCCTCTTTATAGAGAAAAACATACCGTGCGGTGATCTTATCCTCAAGCCTGGCGTGGGGCTTCAGGTGACAAAGTATGTGGTTGAACTCTCCGGGTTGTCAATGGGGAGGGGGGGATGGCCAGTGATGGGGTTAAAGGATAATGCAGTGCCTCGCGTCGCTTTAATGACGCTAAAGTGGTGGGCTATTACGGGCACATGGACAGGACTGTAATTGTCTCTGAAAGCAGCCAGGTACTCCCGGTGCTGGGCTGAAATCAATCACTCAGACCCGGCCTGCCCGCCTGCCTGCCCCATTTGGAGAATTACATCATGGAACAGTGAGGCATCCGCTGGATAAAAGGCTTCTGTTACTTAGAAAGAGTTGATTTTATTTGCAGGGATGTGTGCTTTACACCGTCTGTCATTGAATTGCTGCTGACAAAATGATCAGTCTGAGTAAACAGGACACAGGTTGCCCTGTAGGTGAAAACGAGTTCCTTCTCCAAAGTCGATGTTCCGTTTTGCACCGACTTGCTGTCAGTTAAAAAGTATCTGAGTTCACCGGTTAACCCGCTCAGGTTACACAACAACAGCCTGCTGCCTGAGATAGTTTAGCTTTTCATCTCGTCCTTTTACCACAATGTCACTACTCTTATTATACACTGGCAGAGTGGTAACAATGAAGTGAATAATACTCCTGTACAATGGGTCTTACTATTTCACATGCTGTTTTTTTCCCTCCCACGGTCTATTGTGTTAAAACAACACTACTCTCATTTTGCACACAGTGTGAATGTGAATAGCATCACAGAGCACCGCTGCATCCCGCTGTTTTAGTTTTGATGTGGACACAAACAAACTCCAACCAAATTGTTCCCTACTATGCTTACTTTAGCATAACACTTTTTGATACATATTAAAATGGAAAACTTGTTTTTCAGAAATGCAGTGTAGTTTTTTATTTTATTTATTCTGGTGAAGAATCGAGGTGAGGAAAATTTATAATAATAATAATAATTTATAATGGAATATTTCATTCACACACTTTTACAGTGAGTGTTTGAACTATGTGTACTTTGCCTAATAAGCGACACAGTGTTTTAGTAATTATTGTTCATCTTTATAGATAGTAGGAATATGGTCATTCTTGACCCCTTCATTTTCTTAAGGACTCTTGTGCCAGATTAGCAGTGTTCTCTCTCGCTCCCAGACTGATCCAGGTTCAGTAATCTCCCCTACATTATGACTCTGGCCCTCCAGGAGCCCTCTGTTCCAGCTACTTGTTTTCCTTTTCATTTTCCCTGTGGTGGGATGGAAAAGGTTCTTATTGCTGTGTGACACTTGAACTCTCTGAAAGGTTATTATAACACAGGAGGCGGTGCAGAGATATCGCATATCTCTCATTGGTCTGCTTTGTGGGGGCAGGCTATCCAATGCTGGGGCGCAGAAATTCAGCAGTTAATTGACAATCATTGTCTACCCTTGAAGGTTAACCACACGCCCCAGACAATGTCCCACCACTGGGAATGGGACGGCTTTTCACTTACATGCCCTTCTTAAATAGATTTTCCCCGGCTCGTTTCAGTCAAACAGATCTCTGAAATGTTACAAGTGACAGGTCACAGTGGAATGACTTCCTTTTTTAACAGATGCATTTAATTGATACAGACATGGCAGAAAGTGTTATGAGAGCTATCACCTCTCTTGTTCCTATTTCAAGAGTGTTTATGCCTAAACACACATATTTGCAAATGACGGTAATTGTTTTGTTTAGCGCTCAGTGTGAGCTGCCACTGAGGGTGCCAGCTTGTCTCTCTCCCTCCTCTCCTCTGCTGAGCTCTCTTATAATATATTTGTTTTCTACAAGGCACGGATGTGTTTACAGGTACTCAGGGGAGATTTCTGGATTCCATTCAAATCATTTCCAGTCAGAGTGGGTGCTAAGATACCCGTCACCCAGCAACCACATCCAAGAGGGAGCTTGGGCGATAATAACTTCAAAAACAGAGTGACAGATGCCTGATTAGAGAGACAGAGAGATAGAGAGAGAAAATGGTATACAAAGCTGTTTAAATCCCAATCTATTCAAGTACTTTCTTGTCAAATTGGCCCTCATATTTGTGTTGTTTCCTTATTGAAAAAAAAAAAAAAGCATTTTTTTTTTTTTTTTTTTTTTTACATTTTTAATCCTTCAGTGGGGCTCTGCTAAATTTGATTAGGTACAGTACATGTGCTCAAGTCAACTGTGCCGTTAGCAGATGGCGGCAAGGTATTTTCTTTTGCAAACAAATAGTCTCCTTAAAAATCAAAATCGCTTTATTGACTTTACATTTATTCAGCTGGAACAAGTGCAAATTAAAACACTTTTTTAGAAAAATCCACAGACTAGCTCAGTAAACAAAAGTAACATCAATTTTCTTCATATCTTTTAAGATCCGTTTTTTTTTTTTATTATATAGCTTGCAATGCAGCTGAGCCAAGACTGTTGAAACCCCAGATTTCACTTGTTAAAGAGGCTTTGTTTGACACTGTCTAATGACATTTGTGGATTTAGAGGCTATTTGCATGGCAAAGAGGCCTGTATTGTTAATTTGGCTGTTGGATGCTTAGTTGTCCAAGCTCCTATCTTATTTGCATGCCTTTACTCGATCGGCAACAGCAATTGAATTACCAATTAATTCCTCTACCAAATGAAATGGTTTGAAATCACACACCGACCTCAGGTCTTTCCACGTTAATCAGCATATTAAAATGACCTATTTTTACTATGCTCAACAACCATAAAGGGGTATTAGCTTTGATTTGTATAGACAACAGACTTAAGCTGTTTAAAATCTATCTGTCAATATGCCTTATCTAGCATATTAAACTAGATTTGTTAACAGTAATTTTACCTGATGATTTTACACTTGAGACTGATTGCCTGACATGCCAGCAATAGATTTTGGTCACTCTGATTTCCGTTCTCTTCTTTCCCCAGTCAGTGCTCCCTTGCTTGTCTTTACTCACGGGCTCCTTCACATTACAGCACATTTAGGGAGCATGGCGGAAGTCACTGACGCTCGTACCAGGATGTTAAATGCTACTGACAGAAGTTAGAGGGAGCAGATGAGATTTTCTGATTGGAGAAGGAATGCAGGCCTTTGCCTGGCTCTGTCTAATATGGTCACATAGAGAAATTGATTTTCCTCAGAAATTAATTAATTTTTCATATAGCCCAAAGCTGGAGTTTAAAAAAGAGTGCACACTTGCTGGTTTCCTATTTCCCCCCCTTTTTTAAAGAATTATTGCCTAATCATATTAATACTTTTGCCCCAAGGATGAAAAGATAATTGTACAAATGCATTTGGAAATATGTATCACTGAGTATTTATGATTAAATTATGCAAATAACTCCGCTCCCATCCTTCGTGGGCCCAGATTGTCTAATTAGGATTGATATGGCGAATAGATGTTGGGGAATCTGAATACAAGCATGTCCAAAGAGCAGAAAATTGAAAATGACAAGGCTGGAATCCTTAAAAAGTGTGTAGGTTTTTTTTTCCCCCTCTCTGTCTAATTCAGCGTAGCTGTATCAGGAGTTAATTTTCCCCGGCTTCATTTCTCGTCTGAGCTGACAGGAAAAGGAATCCATCAGGGAAGCAATCTCAGATGGGATTCCACAAATTTCCTCCACTTGTTTTTTCTCCCCCTCTTCATTTTTGTGGAGGCTATCAGGGATGAATCTTCTCCTGAGTAAACATGCAGATGTTATTCCTCCAGTGTCAATGTTTTTGGAGCTCTCTACGCAATACAAAGGACTCTTCCTAATAATTGAAGTATATTAAGAAAGGAATGTCATCTAACAAAAAGCCCTTTGTACTTTTGGAATTTCAGTGAAGTAATTCATTTCATATTATGATAGCACAACTTTTTTTCTTATGTTACTGAAAGTTAGGAAACACCATGTGTAAACAGATTTTTCCGTATATTATGCAACTAAAATTACATCTTGTGTCAAGTTTAATATGACAATTTTAGGAGTTAGCAATTATATGTTTATGGCAAGTCGATGCATGCAAAGGCTCAGTTTTTGTTTAAATTAAAAACTTTTAATACCCAAATAATCAAATAAATAATATATGCCAATTTGTTTTTCAAAATGCCTAAAATATATTGCAGTATATATATATATATATATATATATATATATATATATATATATATATATATATATATATATATATATATTTTTTTTTTTTTAAAGATTATTTTAGGACTTTATTTGTATAGGACAGCTGAGACTTGAAAGGGGATAGAGAGGGGGAATGACATGCAGCAAAGGGCCGCATGTTGGAGTCGAACCCGCAGCCGTTTACTGAAGAGTAAACCTCTATATATGGGCGCCCGCTCTACCAGGTGAGCTACCCGGGCGCCCACTATATTCCTATTTAATAAACCACACACAACTACATGTTCTCACTAGTGCAGATTATAGAAAACAACGAAATATCTTACTACAGTTATGCAGATGACGCACAGATTTATATAACAATATTATCAGGTGACTATGGTCGGGTACAAGCAATGAGTATGACCAACAAGCATTCAACAAATCAATGATTTGATTGATAAGAATATATCAAGAATTAAAGGATTTATTTCTCAATAGGATTAAGAGAAAGTTGTCCAATGCATTTATCTTAAGTAGGCTAGGCTCGACTGCTGTAACACTGTCTTCACAGGTCTCTGTAAAAAGTTAATCAGACAGCTGCAGCTGATTCAGAACGCTGATCAGTCCAATCCTCAGCTCTTTACACTGACTTCCTGTTTGTCAATGAGTTGATTTTAAAATACCACTGTTGGTTTCTAAAGCACTTAGTGGTTTAGGGCCAAAATACATTTATGACCTGCTGCTCCCGTAAGAACCATTCAGACCTCTCAGATTGTCTGGGGACAGGTCTTACTTACTGTCCCCAGAATCACAACTAAACATGGAGATGCAGCGTTCAGTTTTTGTGCGCCACATTTGTGGAACTCCCAGAAAACTTGAGATCTGCTCAGCTCTCAGTTCTTTTAAATCAAGGCTTAAAGCTATAGTGCGTAGTTTCTGTCGCCCCCATGAGAAAAATCAAAGTAATGAAAACAAAACTGTCGGCGCGTCCAGATGATATAAGCCTTCTGTGATCGCGCACCGCCCCCACCCCTCCCCCCCCTCCCCCACGCAGTTGCTAGTAGCCAAGGAGGACACGGATGATTAAAAAAACACGATGGACTCTTCAGAAGAGGTAATTTTTTTCACTTGAGTTTCTGCGTGCAGAAGTCGCCGGACAACACAATCTTCTGAACATAGCCATACTGAGAAATACAGAGAGAGTTGTGTGGAGCTGGTAGTCTTAATTAGCTTTGTAGCAACTCTTGTGGCAATGGCTTCAATGACGTTCATTAATATAAAATTTACCCACTGAAGCTTTAAAATGTTTGTTTTCCACCACATATTATTAAGTTGATACTATTTATTTATATCTTGCGCTGTGATTTTTACTCTACTGTTTGATTTGTCTTACTGTGTTTTATCTTATTTTTATCTCTTATTTTTTTGTTTTACTCTTTTCAAATTCTATTAATGTGTCTTTTTATATTGCCTTTTATATCTTTCCTAATGCCTTTCGGCCTTATGTAAAGCACTTTGGATTGCCTTGACAGACAGACAGACACACACACTGTACGTTGACACTTTGAGCGAACAGTTAGATGTAATTTAACAACAGCCGTGTTCCTTGCTGGGCTCAGCGGTACATCACAGAGAAGAAATCACGGAGAAATGACATCGGCTTCCACTCTCTCTTCTTCTGTTGTTAGCTTCAGATGAACGGCGAGCACAGGAACGGCTCCTGTGCCTCCAACAGTATCTATTAAAGGGCTGATTGTTATCTAATCTTTACCTGGCGCTAGCTGGAAAAGCCCTGAAGCTAATGACACTTGAGACTAGCAGCACATACTATGGTGGTTCAAAGCATCTGCTCAGTCAATACCTTCTGATGAAAAACTAAGAAAACGGCCCCACAGCTATTTACGTGAAATCTGAATTCACTTAGACACCAGAAACACTTTATGCAGTCAATTTGTTGCATTGAATTATAACTAACAATGTGCATAAAATAAGTTCCTGTTGAGCCAGCAGGCTAGGCACTAAACTGCTCTCTTGTGTCTGGTTTTAGAGCTTTAGAGTTTTAGTGGAAAAGCGGAAAGTTAGTCCTTTACACTTTAACATCTCTTTGTGCAATCAGTGCACTGTAATAACAGTGTGCCACAGATGCTAAGTTACAGATTGTTCTCTTAATACCTTTAAAGGTCATTTCTAAAGGAATGGTTCTAGCAACAGCATTGGACACTGATCAGCAGATTGTTCCAGATCTGTCTATCAAATGATGAAGAAAAAAACTATAACCTTGCTAAATCTGCTCAATCAAACTTCAGTCATTAATCTTAAGGTCATTGTCAGCTTAATATTTCTTAAATTAGAAAATTAAGAAAGAATTAACACGTTATCTGACACATTAGCATTTTTAACAACCCGATCCAGTATCTTCTTGAAAATTCAGGTTAAAAATAAAAAAGAATACAAATGTTAAAGAAAAAAAGAACCTTGTCTACACTGTGCTGTGTATGAATGTATTATTTGTAAGGTGGCTCTATTTTCAATACAGAATCATTTCAGTTGTCAGCAGTTCAAAGTGAATGAGGCAGCTCGTTCTCTGTACGGTAAAACGATAAGGTCTGCAATTTTGGCTGTTATCCATAGAGATAGCCACACCCAGAGCTGCTTCCTGACGGCATTGCACACCTGTAGAGGTTATGAGCGGGGTATCAATATCACCAGGTCAACACATTTTCATCTAACACTGACATCTCTCTTTGCCTTTCACCCTCTCTCTCTCTGCTTCTGTCTCTCTCCTTGTAAGCCTAGTGAGAATATTGGTGGGAGTTTTTATTGGTTGCAGCGCTTAGGTTTCTCTCCTCCTAGACTCAAATGTCACCGTCTCCCTGATGTTTCTTTAAAATCGCCTGTGCCACCACTTGCTGTGGCGCCCGGCTATTATTACCCTCCTCTTAAAGAGTGACAGTCGGGTCCTCGGAGACGTGACACAAACCTCTGTGGATGGAGCTGTAGTGCTGTGTCAAGCCAATGCTCCCAGCCAATCAGATAGCACGAAACAGACCACTGTACACCTGGTATGCAATAAGGGTTAGTAGTCAGTTCAGTTCTGTTAAGTTTCAAAGATAAACATTCTAAATCATAGGCTGTTGTCAGCTGTAAAAAAAAATAAAGAAGAAGAAACACAGAAAAATAACGTTTGTGTGACAGGAATCACTTTAACTGTGATCTTAAGTCGTCACACTCCATGCCCATGCATATGCTAATGCCTTGAAAGCAATGTGCTGTTACTTGTGTATGTTCATAGTAATTCCACACTAATGCAGAAAATACAGTGAGACATGTCCTCTATAGAAATAAACATGGTTATGATAATAAAGCGGCCCTCGGCTGAAATGGTTTGTCCACATACATTAACCCTGTGTAACTTTCACATTAGGAGCTTGTGAGTGTGTTTGCTTGGGTGCAAGTGTATGTGAGTTGCTCAGTGAGAGAGAGAGAGAGAGAGAGAGTGTGTGTGTGTGTGTGTGTGTGTGTGAGTGTGAGAGAGAGAAAGAGAGACAGAGAGAATGTGAAAGAGAGAGAGACACCCTCGCACAACTTCACATATGAATGGTCTTGTGTGAAAAGGAGGATGAATTGAGTCAAGCTGACATAGCATGCCAATAAGCTTTGTCTCATTTCCAATGCCGTATTCATTTGTGACACAGAGAGATTTATTGCATGATTGACAATTATGAGAGGGTGACCTAGTTCTTTGTGATGGAACAAAAATGGTTTTCATCAGTTGCCTTTGCTGTCTTTTGCATTGTGTGTGTGTATGTGACGCTCCCTGGTAAAGAATAGGGATAGCCTCCGTGCAATGAGATACTTTTCCCCCCCTCCAACTATTGAAACTCATGCATTTTTCTAGTAATGGCTTCATATATTTTGCATAGAATCACATCATCCACTATGTCTGTTCCACAGCAGAAAAAATGAATTTGCTACCCCATTAAGCAATGTGAGCTGTCCAAATGGATCACGTTAAAGTGACATTTTTACGAATGCTCTTCAATCTCTAACTTTGGTGTGGAAATAAAAAGAAAAGGAAGTAATTTCGCTGCCTGTGAAATATATATCTTCAGCACACACTAGACCATTTCCTACCACTACTTACTGTACTTTATTACTGGCTTTGGTTTCATTGTTGTTAGCTGATCACTCAAATCACAAATACACTCATCCTTTTACTGTTGTGACTGTCAGTAAAGGGCTTCATTTGTGCCTTACATTTCCTGATTCTTTTACTCCTTTATGGTTCAGTCTACCTGTCTATTAGCTGTGTGTTTTGTGTGTGTGTGTGTGTGTGTGTGTGTGTGTGTGTGTGTGTGTGTGTGAGTGTGTGCGCGCCCAGTCAAGCTTAGATTACTACGACTGTGAGAAGGAAGTCTCTGCTCCTCCTGGGACTCCTGCTTGACTGGCCCCACAAATGATACAAGCCAGGGTTTAGTTGGGAGTTAATATCCTGCAAAATTGTCCTGCACAGCCTCGGCAGAATGTGGATGATTAAATGACACAAGCATATCAAAAACATTTTTCTCAGACTAGTGGCTGTTAAGTGTTGCACCGGTGCAGCCCGTCTCCCAAGGTTACCATTAAAAAGAAAGGAATATTCAGTGGGAAGTGGGTGTCATTGAGCTGTGATGTGTGTGTGTGTGTGTGTGTGTGTGTGTGTGTGTGTGTGTGTGTGTGTGTGTGTGTGTGTGTGTGTGTGTGCACCTGTATGAGTGTGTGCGTGCATGCTTTAGATGTTTTGTGTAATGCTCTGTTTGAGTGGTAATAATATCTCAATAGGATATCAGGGTCTCATTGAGAGGTTTGGTAGAAGGTTGAGAGGACATATGCTAATTGTGCCCGAGAAGACTCAGAAACCCATCCCACAAGAGTTTTCCTTGTAGACTGGATGCCAGACTTCTCTCTGTGAAAAAAAAAGAGGCTTGAGGCTCCAAAGCGATCCATTTTATCCTTTCTTTTTCAAAGGATGCAATGCTTTGTTTTAACCTCCGCAGGAAAGGAGATGAAAGTCAGTGTAATAAAGCCAAAAGGTCTTTCTGTAGTTATCAAATGGCCTTTCACTCCTGACCTTTAAGATGCCACAGTAGGAACTGGAGACAATGCTAGAAATACAGATCGGATTTCAGAGATCAAACACCTCTTTGTATAGTTTACTTGCATGGGGAAGAAAGAACAACCTTTCACAGCCCATCATTTGAACACAGGGAAAATAAAACCCAAAAATATTTGAAAAAGAATGAACTGCATCGTCAGCGCCTGCACAGATCAAACACTTAAAAAGCTAAGGTAATTCAGCAATGGATACATTTGGATTTAGAGGCATTTCTTGTTATTCTCTTGCCACAGCAATGGGTTTTGTGGACATTGGTTGGTTGGTTATATGTGTGACATGGGAGTTTTAGGATTAGGATATTTGAAATGGCAAGCTGCTGCATTGTAATGACAGGCCTACAATACCCAGCAGCCCATTTTTTTCAATCACGTCCATAGACGGGCTGACTAGAGAGAGTGCTAATCATGCTCTTAGATGTAGAATGTTATCAGGATGCATGATGGCACCCAGCATTCCTGTCATTCTCGACATTCTTCCAAGCGGCACTCGCACTCTGAGTGTGGAGTGTCGTTGCCTGTGGACCCTGAAGGGCTCTGTGTAAGAGGCCCAGTCGGGGCCCTGCTGGGCCAGGCCCGTTGACAGTTCCTTGGCCCTGTTGTCTCAGCAGGAAGACATCAGTTGGAGCAACAGAGAGGCTGTGGATCAAGGCCGTCTGGTCAGCAGAGAGAGTGGAGTTGGAGAAGATTAGGCTTCACCCACGGGTAATTGTGTTCCCAGAGCAGGCCCGAGCCCATCGGCCTCAGTATTGTTAAAGGGAAAGGTCAGGTCCAATGACCAGGCTAAGCCTATTAAACAACCTGCACAGCTTCGTCCTGGAAACCTGACTGTGCTTTCTCTTAACTACCGAGCAGGGGAAAAATCAGCTTTGAACAGCTGAGGTCGGCCATATCCTGATGTGAATTGGAGCCCACAGCTAATTTAAAATAATATAACTGTATACTCCTATGAAAGCGTTGCAATCATGTTTCTTTATAACACTAGGCAGCACTTTCATATTGCGTGTTTCATTTTCTAATGTACCTAATTGTTTTACAGAGCCCTCAAGTATGCTGTACAGTGTACAGTATGTGCGTAAGGCTGCCAGAGGTTTGCTCTGACAGATCCTACCAGTGTCGAACAAATCCTCACATTTATATCCTCTCAGTACTAAATGCTTATGTACCGTATTCATAAGGTCGTCTGAGCCCCAACACACTCCCATAAGTCTCCTTTAGCTGTAGTGATGGCTGATGTCAGGGATGTCTGCTGAATGAAAGGAAACACAGGCAGATAGCGTTTGATCCGTGATGGAGATGAGTCCACATAGGAGTAGAGCTAGTGATTAATAATGGTGCATCTGGGTAAAAAGGATGTCATCCCCTGGACGTCTAATGAAAGCTCTTGAACATATCTGGGAGAGGCGATATGTTGACAGTGGATGATGCAAATGAGGCTAAATGTGAGAGGAAACCTGAAATGAATCACCTAGCTGTCTCTGTGGCGTTTATGTGCGTGTGCACGCGTGTGTGTGTATATATATATATATATATATATATATATATATATATATATATATATATATATATATATATATGCTCCGGCTAGCAGCCAGCCGTTTACGCCGTACAAAGCTCGGTGTGACACTCTCCCTCCTTTGTCTCAAACTGCTAACTGTATTTAATTTCACATCTTATCGGGCCGGGCTTTGTCTGTCTGTGAGTCTCTGCACAGTGGAGGCGACCCCCGGAGATAAACTCTGTCAGGCTCTGGGGTGATTTATTAAATTCTGATTTCTGTGAAGGACTTTAATGTCGAGGGGGTGGGAAGAGCGGGTGGGTGGATGGGGGTGTTGGCGGGAGGGGGAGAGGAGAGGAGGGGAGGAGGGTGGCGTGGGGGAGAAAATATGTCGCAGGTGTCTCTGCCAGCCCCGGGCACTGTTCTCTCTCCATTACCAGCATTGTTAGGTATAGAGAGGCAGGAGAAAAGAAAGAAGTAGGAATCTATGCTGAATTTCCTGTCTTTGTTGTGGCAGTGGGCTTGTTTTTTCCCTCTGTTCCAGGACAGAACAGCCGTTATCAAATCTCACTTGTTTGGACTGGAGATAGCGACTGGAGTGTGGAACGTGGGTTAGTTTCATCGAGGGCTCGACCCAGCTTGGGTTTAACGGTTATATTTTAATGCCTCTCCTTCTCTCCCTCATGACACCTGAATGGGGCTCTAACCCTCCATCCAAATATATTAGGTAAATCCTTTGACCTTATCAGCCTCCTTATCCCCCCCGATATTTGAAAAAAGCCCGACGTCAAGACACGTGTGACATTTTTTGAAGAGTTCAGCAGATTTTATGGGCAGCTTATTACAGCCTATCTGGACCCAGTGCTTTAATTTAAAATATTTTCCTGTTAAGCACACTTTACAGGTCAATTGTGACTGTGGCGAAGCTCAACATGTTAATTTTAATATCATTTTATTCATCTCAAATGTATCAGCTCCTCCCCCTCGAAACCTATTTTACATTTCTCTTTCATATCACCTTAATCTAAATGGATGTGTTATCATACATGGATCTCAGAGGAGGAGATCAAATAATGACTGTCAGTGGTGCATGGTGAACTGTGTTTTTGAACATAATTTAGTCCTCTGCATTATAAAATATGCTTAAAAGCTAAATCACAAGGTGCTTTTCATATGACCCTTCCCTTTGTGAGAACTGTATTTTAAACTGAGAACAGAGCTGTAAAAGTGATGTGTTGCTTCCTCTGATATCTGTGAAGCAGTTTGATCAAAAGGTAATATTGGTGATGGGTGCTGCTGGTTCTTATCCCCTACAAGTTACTTCCCAAAGGGCTCTTTTCCCTCTGACACCTCGATTCTCTAAAGTGACGAGGGGATGATAAAGAGGTGTGGATTCCATATATTTATTTATTGCTCGTATTGAAGAAGTTAATAGAAGACCGTGGGCTGTGATGCGTGAAGGGGACAGTATGGGACAGGACTTCTTGTCTTAGATGCAGAACTATAGAAAGCCAGGCTGAAGGCGTACATCAAACCACACAGACGTGTGCGTGCACAACTACCCACACAGACACCGATGCTCTATATCAAATAGTTAACCCCCTCACTTTATTTCTCTTCCCCTTTCTCTTTTCAAACCAGGGCATATCCCACTCTCAGGGTGGCTATTAAATCACACTGAGAAGATGTGTTTGCAAAGCCAGAAACTCAATCCTATTTGTACTTCTACAAAACTAAACAGCCAGAGCTTAGCAGTCCCCCCAAAATAGCTCAACAAGATCAGTTTAAATACACTTTCTCTCTTGCAGAAGCAGAGTTTGTTTGACCTAGTATGCAAACCCTGGTTAGCAGGTTTGATTGAGTGGAGCCGGGGATGTTAGGGCCGGCTCCTCTGATACCTACGTCTCCCTGTCTCTATTGTTCTCTGCAAGTCAGCATCTTTTGTCTTTGCCACTGATTTGTCTTTTGATCTGTGCGAGTGATTTATCTGCATGGAATCGTTTTTCTCTCTGTTCCCCCCTCAGGAAATTTGGAATGAGGCTGGCCTAACCTTGCCAGGGCCAAACAAAGCCCGAGAGCTGATCTCATGTATTTTGATGCTGTTTGTGAAAACGACACACACACACACACACACACACACACACACACACACACACACACACACACACACACACACACACACACACACACACACACACACACACACACACACACACCCACAGCTCCGACTTTGAGAGTGCTAAAAAAAAAAAAAAGAGAGAAAAAAAAAGCACCCTGATGGTGTCTGTTGTTTTGTGTTTTTCTCCAACAGATGTGAGTACCTCCAGCTAAATTTACATTTGGAAGTGACATGTATTTCAAACTCGAAATTATTAAATGGTAGCGAGTGGATTTAAGTGGATACTTCTCATGCAGGCTACTAGGCCGCTCCACACAGAGGCCCTCTGGGAGCGTAAACTCTGCTCGCGGTGGCTGAGATCACCAGGTAGGGCTAATGGAACGGGGACCCTGATGTCTTCCGACTGCAACAGTTTTCCCTCTGTTTGCCTGGTTAAAAAACGCCAGAGGTTGGGGGGATTGGAGTTGACAACCCTGAGGGGATTGGAGCTGTTTGCCTTGTGCACTTTTTTTTCCACCCGCTCTCATGTGCAGCTGTTATAGCGTACTCCCTCCTCTTACCAGCTGCCAAAGAGAGAGAGAGACACACATAGAAAGACAGAGAGAGAGAAAGGGAAAGAGAGCCTTAGTGAGAGGGAAGGGTTGGAAGAGGGCGGGGGGGGAGTAAACACAACCACTCAACACCTGCTGCCCGGTGAGGAGAAAAGGTGTGTGCAGGAGAAGGGGGGGAAACAGAGATAGGTGGTTAGGGAGAGCCGACATGAGTACAAAAGCCTGAGAATGTGTTAATGTGGGAGTGAGAATGAAAATACAAAGATTAGAGGAGAGACAGGTGGGGGGGGGGGATGCAGGTAGGCTACAGTATCACACTCTAAACCTTTGGTATTCTAAGTGCTCCCTCATGCGCACAGTCTGGTTATCTTTAGTGGTAATCTTGGAAAAATATAGATGGATATCTTTGTTCCAAAGGCAGGAGTCTCATTGCTTCAGATGTTTACGTGCCTTGATCAACATTGTTTTGGGGTTGCGGCCCAGCGTGTTTGTCTGAGATCTCAGAGAGAGGAAACTTTTCCTCAGCAACGGCTAATTATTTTTCCATCACCACGCCGTCACCAGTGAGAACTCTTCACATCCACATCGCCTCCCAGGCAGCAAATAGAGCACGTAACACTAGGAAAGCACAAAGCTGTTGTGAGTGTGTTTGCACAATTAATGTTTCGGAGATAGCTTTCTTTCTTCAACCATTTACTCGTAAATTTAACAAATGCGGTAGCGTGATACCATTCAGACATTAGCGATACAATCAGCACTGAAAGTTTGTGCATGTGAGGGTATTTGACTCCTGTCCAAAATATGCATATGCATTTAAATCGAATGAAGTAAGCAATCTTTTTAATCAGCCATTTTCTCTGTATCTGAGAAGTGCAGAGTTCCCCCCCTGTTCCGTTTGGGACCGAATTGTCAATTGGCTGACATTATCTAAACAAGAAATATTAAAACTAATTAAAGAAATGTCTCTGTAAAATCTTGATAAGGCTGAGGTTATTTTTTTTTTTTCTGTCTCTCTCTCCGACTGCTGCACTGTGCTCTGTTAGGAGACTTGCCACAGGCTTGTCTGAGCAGAGGAAGTTATGAAACTACTACTGCCATATCATTTGCACAAGGAAGTTTCAGCCTGTTCCTCTGGCTCTGTTGACTGGAGTCCATAAAACAGCTTTATTAAAAATGACACCATTCCACTCTGTATTTGCTCAGTGGCTGCTCATCTAGATTAGGTCACATGTCGCTGTGTAGTGTGGCCAACAATAGCCGGAGTTTATGACAGATAGCAGCTGTCTGGACTGTGTTGTGATAACATATTGCATACTGTACATCTCTAAATCTGCTGCCTTCTCATCGAGATAATCTGCTTCTGTTTTAAACAGAAAACTGTCTCGACCACAATTCATAAGCAAGTCAGCGCTGTTTCAATTTCCTGTAACCAACTGCACACGATAGTAAATCATGAAACTGAAGTGACATGGTAAACGCTGTACCAACTCCACAGAATGTGTGGCTTGTTCTGCAAAATTGATGTAACACTGTTACTATTGCACAAGTAGAATACTCTAGGTAAATACTTCAATGAGGAAATGGCCTTATGTTTCTCAACCAAAGCACAGTTTCATCTTAATTAAAGGCCCCAAAATCAGTACAATCTAGGCAACACAAAGCAACGCATGTTTGTGTGTGCACTTACAGGAGTGCTTGTGTGTGCATGCCCATGGATGTACTGTATATCATAACACCACAGAGGGAACGCAGAAAGGGAGGGGTTAGCATTCAGAATTATGTTATGGCTTCCTCCTGTTTAGCTTTTCCCAGAGCCCCAGGCGACTGGAAGGCATCAAGGACACCTGGGTGCGACTTTATTAAAGTATGAAATGAGAGGTCAGTGACGCGACGGTCCCACACATGACATCCTGCTGCTGGCCCTTTCTTCCCTGCCTCCTCCCCTCAGCCCAGGGCTCTGATGACTCCTCTATGAAAGTCTGTTTCATTAATCCCCCTGAGGGACCCCTCAACTGCTCTTTCTGCCGCTGATACAAATTTAATTCCTGATAGGTCTGTTAGATGGAAGCCGCGTCTATCAAGGCTTTTAATTAATGTGGCACTACTCTCGGTGTATCACAATGTTTATCTGAAATTCATGACCAGGGCGAGGACGGACGGGATTGTTCAAAGATGGCTTGTTTTCCCTTTTTGGTTGAAATGTGAATTTTAATTAGACACGTGTTACTCTGAGGGGTTGTAAAAGGGGGCTCTGTGCTTGTAACAAGGAGGCATGTGTGTGCATTGTGTGTGCGCAAGGTAACTGCGCCCTTTATCTGTTCACTTACTGTCACACCTTTCGCTTGTGTTTGTTTTTCTTTATTAATGCTCCAGTATTTTGAAGTACAACAATATTGTAAATAGATTCAGGAAACTACCTACAAAAGTGCAATTGACTAAATTCTTTGGGCTTCACTGTAAATCCACAGCCTGACAATGGGCTGGCCCGACAACTGTTTGTATTGGCAGGCTATTTCCAGCCTAATGTTGTAGCTGTACAGTATCATTGTCAGCCTCTTATCATGGCAGGCACAGCCCTTTCTGACACGCTGACACCTCAATGGTGTGTGCGTGTGTGTGTGTGTGTGTGTGTGTGTGTGTGTGTGTGTGTGTGTGTTTGTGTGTGTCTGTCTGTCTTTGTGTGTGTTTTTCACACGCAACATTATGTCTGCAAATTATTTGAATGCTTAGATTGTAAATAATATATATATATATATATATATATATATATATATATATATATATAAATAGTGTTTGCCCCCTTCCTCATTTCCTGGTGTGTCAAAGTGTTTCGGAACATCAAACCAATTTAAACAAAAGTTTAAACACAAAATGCAATTTGTAAATGAAGGTGTTTATTATTAAAGGAGAAAAAAATCCAAACCATCATGGCCCTGTGTGAAAAAGTGATTGCCCCCTTGTTAAAACATACTATAACTGTGGTTTCCACACCTGAGTTCAATTTCTCTAGCCACACCCAGGCCTGATTATTGCCACACCTGTTCACAATCAAGGCATCACTTAAATAGGAGCTGCTTGACACAGTAAGGTCCACCAGAAGATCCTTAAAAGCTACACATCATGCGAGACCCAAAGAAATTCAGGAACAATTGAGAAAGAAAGTAATTGAGATCTATCAGTCTGGAAAGGGTTATAAAGCCATTTCCAAAGCTTTGGGAATCCAGCGAACCACAGTGAGAGCCATTATCCACAAATGGCGAAGACATGGAACAGTGGTGAACCTTCCCAGGAGTGGCGGCCGCCCAAAATTACCCCAAGAGCGCAGCGACGACTCATCAAGAGGTCACAAAAGACCCCACAACAACGTCCAAAGAACTGCAGGCCTCACTTGCCTCAGTTAAGGTCACGTTCATGCCTCCACCATCAGGAAAAGACTGGGCAAAAATGGCCTGCATGGCAGAGTTCAAGGAGAAAACCACTGCTGAGCAAAAAGAACATCCTCCTCTCAATTTCTCCAGAACACATCTTGATGATCCCCAAGACTTTTGGGACAACATTCTGTGGACCGATGAGACAAAAAGTGGAACTCTTTGGAAGGTGTGTGTCCAAGTATATCTGGCGTAGAAGGAACACTGCATTTCATAAAAAAAAGAACATTATACCAACTGTAAAATATGGTGGTGGCAGTGTGATGGTCTGGGGCTGTTTTGCTGCTTCAGGACCTGGAAGACTTGCCGTTAAAAGGAACTATGAATTCTGCTGTCTACCAAGAGATCCTGAAGGAGAATGTCCGACCATCTTTTCAAGCTGAAACGAACTTGGGTTCTGCAGCAGGACAATGATCCTAAACACACCAGCAAGTCCACCACCGAATGGCTGAAGAAAAACAAAATGAAGACTTTGGAGTGGCCTAGCCAAAGTCTGACCTGAATCCTATTGAGATGTTGTGGTATGACCTTAAAAAGGCCGTTCATGCTCGAAAACCCTCTAATGTAACTGAATTAGGACAATTCTGCAAAGATGAGTGGGCCAAAATTCCTCCAGGACGCTGTAAAAGCCTCATTGCACGTTATCGCAAACGCTTGGTTGCAGTTGTTGCTGCTAAGGGTGGCCCAACCAGTTATTAGGTTTAGGGGCAATCACTTTTTCACACAGGGCCATGATGGTTTGGATTTTTTTTCTCCTTTAATGATAAACACCTTCATTTACAAATTGCATTTTGTGTTTACTTGTGTTGTCCTTGACTATTGTTTAAATTGGTTTGATGTTCCGAAACACTTAAGTGTGACAAACATGCAAAGGAACAGGAAATGAGGAAGGGGGCAAACACTTTTTCACACCACTGTATATGGGGTGTCAAAATTAACGTGATAATAGCAAGTTAATGCAAATTTCATTTTAACAGCAATTTTTTTTCCCGACGTACAATTAATGCACGCGCATTCTGTGATTTGGGCCTCGGTCCGCTCCATAGTCTGGGAAATAAGGAAGCGATGCAGCAGTAACGTTGTAGATGGCTAGCAGAAACAAACCTCCTTGAGCAGAAATAGATAACGAAAAGGGTCTTTTGAATGGCAAGTTCACTTTCAAAGCCCTTCCAGATGGTTCTCTTGACAAGACTAAAGTTATTTTCATGTACTGTCGACCACCGGAGTACTTTGAGTCTCAAACACCACTTGCTGGCCAAGCATACGGCTGATGCAGAGCACCCTCCTCCCCCTCACCTAAGGCAGGCCACGCTGGATAGTTTGCAACGGAGCCGCCTGGACAGCTCTTATGGGCTTGAGTTTGCCATATTATGCTTTCAGCATATCTTTTGAGCATACAGTACCTTTGAGGTTCTTCTGGAGAATATTCTACACAGTATTTGTCATCGTTTTGAATTATTGCAATAATGATAAACATTTGCATAAAGCAAGCATATTAATCCACTCCCATATTGATAACGGCATTCAAAACTTGAAAGTATCCCTTTTACACTATTCAATTCAATTCAATTTTATTTATAGTATCAAATCATAACAAGAGTTATCTCAGGATACTTTACAGATAGAGTAGGTCTAGACCACACTCTATAATTTACAAAGACCCAACAATTCCAGTAATTCCCACTACATTTAGAACAGATAAAAAATGTGCGATTAATCGTAAGTTAACTATGGGCAATCACTATTCAATATTTTATTTAACAGTCCTAATATTATATGTATACAAACTTGTTTTGACAATGAATACCGACATGTAAGTTATATACTGTATGTCAGCTGTGAAAACAGGTTTGTCTAAGAAAAGGATTTTCTGCCCTCGTTAGCAGGCTTGTCCCTCAGTGTGACAGATAAAGGTGAGATCATGAAAAGCCCATCTCCAGCTGTATTCTCAGTCTCTAATAGCGTGGACAGTACCTTGAGATGGTTCTGATGGTAGATTATTATTTGTGCAACACACTTGTTAGTGCCATCCTTCTCCCTGAGTCTCATCCGTGTTGAGGCTAATTTGTATGCTGTCCTTAATGGTTGTGTTTTGGTTAGTTCTGAGTAGCACAAAGCCTTTAATTGTGAGGTTTAACATTTTGCAATTAAAATCTCCCCTCATTGCTCTGAGGAATGAATGAACCGTCTTTGATGTGCTTTAATCAGTCAAGATGTATTGTAGTTTAAGAAGCATAAAGATGCCAGATACATTTCTGATTTTAAATTGACACACTCTTCCACCTTTGAAGATGATAGTTTCTTTTCTCCCCGCTGGCTGAAAGCAGCGAAAGCTCAGTCCCTTGAACCCCACTCTCAGATTCTGGGGCACAGATCTCTATCTCCCATTCTAAAGTGGCCAAACAGGATTAGGAAGAGAAGCGCTTCTATTTCACCAGGACCAAGGAAGCGTACACAATGATTCACCAGAGCTTGACTAAAGATCTTAGATGCACACTGTGACTGTATCAGCTGTTATTTTCTCACCTGTTAGAGGAGCTTTTAGTCATCCTCTGTAAGACATGCTGATGTGATCAAAAGAGCATTAAAAAGAAAAAAAAGAAAAAAGCACACTCGCAATACAAATTCTTATTTAGATGTTTCTTAATTCCTGTTGCACCATTAGCAAATGCTGGGGAATGTAGATCTAGGTGTCCTTGTTTTGCTCTATTGGTGTTGAACAAAAAAAAACTCATTAAGATCAGAGGGAAAAAAGAAAAATATTCTTATTTGAGAAAAAGAGGTGGCGGTTTGATGAAGGCTGATTGGGAGCATCTGGTGGCGGTTTTCAGAGGACGTAACCCTGAGTGAGCAACCCTGGCATTTAAGGATGGCCCGCTCCTAGAAACTAAAAATCTCCCAGCAAGCAAATTAACGGGAGCAGGGACTTGGTAATAATGGAGGTTCTCGGCTTTTGTTTCACCGTGACAGATGGACAGTGTGTGCTCAAATTGAATTTGGCTTTAATTGCATTGTGGCGTTTATAATTTATCTGCTCCACAGATTTTGTTTACAGGTTTATGGGGTCTTGAAATGTGTGTTTGCTCTCTTTCCCTCTCTTCTACTTTTCTTCTCTTTTCTCTCCCTCATTTCTGTTTGTGTGTGTGTGTGTGTGCGTGTGTGCGCGTGTGTGTGTGTGTACGTGTCGGCCAGATCCTTTTTCATCCTCCGCTACAGCAGGATAAAGGACACTGTAATTCTCTGAGAGTGTGGTGTTCATTACCGTAGCAGTTTGCCCTCCAGGGTGAATGTGTTCAATAAGCGAGATTGTCTTTTTTCCAATATACACTTAAACGGTATAAGATTGCAAATGTAAGCTCTGTAGTGCCCGTCTGCTCCTATGCTCAATGCTCAAATCATTTGGATCACTTGGATAGGTGAACACTATATAATCAAATATCTCTCCTTTTGAATAACTCCTGCACATGCACACAAGGACACCCATGTTACAAGAGGGCACAGTGGGACACAAACAGATCCATTCAGTTGCTTTGTACATAAGAGAAAAAGAGCCTACTTGAGTTATTTTCTCCTGCGTGCCTGTGTTTTTCTACATATGTTGAAGTGCTTCTTCTGTAGCCAGGTTGGTGATTGCTGTTATCCCTTTCATGCAAATAGAGGCAGACACTCGAGAAGTAGAAAAAAGCATTTTTGTATTTCTTCAGAGAAAGAAACAGCTAAGCATAATATATCCACTTTGACATGCTAAGCTTGACAAGCTATTTTTTTGCGATACAGTGATTACTCAAATCTCATTCCAGACACGAATATAAAGCCAGTGCTTTGTCTCATTAATTTGTGCAATATTTTAGCTTCTTTTTCCTTTGGACAGACCTCCTGCCGCATCTCACAGTGGTGATGAAGATTATATGCTTGTCTGCTGCTCCATCTACCTTTTCTCTCCTCTCCTTATCCTAGCCTCTGCCACCCTCTAATTGATGCACCCCTGCCAATTTACACTTCAGCCCTGGCTCTGACCCCTATTAACTACCTGGCCTCACTCTCCCAGGGATAGCACTGTGTTCAGGGAGAATCCTCCACCCCCAATCAACTCCTTTTAAGACTGCCGCTAAACACATTTTCATACTTAGCCAGCGAGAGAACTGCACTTCACACTCTCGCCAACTTTTATCTGGATGAGTGAAAGGGATAAGCCAAGCTGTGCTGTTTCCCTAAATGTGCGGTGTTCCACAACACAGCAGTTTATCATGGCCAAGCCTCACGGTCATTTGACAAAGGTTATTTATTTATCTTTTTCTGCCCTCAGATTACTGTCTTAGTAAGACTGCACCAGCTACTTGTCATTGTCTGTTTTTCACTTGTCCTAGATCGGGGGTATTTTGAGGAATGTCCGCTCTGTTCTCTGTACCTGTCCCAGAAGTCAGCCCATGTGGTTTGTGAGAAAGAAAAAGAAAGATTTGGCCTGTGTGCTCCAGCAGCATTCAAGCTGTGGGTCTCTATCAGCTGTGGCTTATTTGAGGTAGGCTTAGCCTGACATATCTACTTCGGGTTTTTCTTGACCTGATGTTATGTCATCATGAAAGTTCTTTGGGGGTCCCAACTCTGCTGATTAAAGGACAGCAGATAATCGTGTGTGTGTGTGTGTGTGTGTGTGTGTGTGTGTGTGAGCTGCTGAGTTTATATTTAGATGATATGGCCAACTGAAGTGGACATATTTAGAATAGGAATTGCTGGGATGGGGACACTTAAGAGGGGTTAGTCACGTAGTTAAATTTTTGCAGCAGACATGGTATGTGTACAGGGTAATGGAGTAGGGAATCATTCTGTGTTCTCGATTAACAGTAATCACAAAGCAATTGAAGCGTGAAAAATGAATTTGTTTCTTCCAATGCAGAACAGTCTCAGAACACACACAGCAAACTTATTAATTATACAGCGCTGTTGAGCTCACAGAATAATATTTTTAAATGCTGTCATCATCATTTGTCTGCTTAATTCTAAGGTATTGCACATGGTTTCTTCCCATTAAAGTTGAAGAGTGAAAGAAAAACCTGGCAGTTAGTTTGAGCTTTTTCCCTCAGCTCCACTGAGTTGCATTGCGGCTGTTTAGCCACTTTTCTCTGGGCAAATTGTTTTTGTGACCCATGGAATGTTAGAGGAAATGCTTCTTTCTCATTGGCGGTCCCCCGGGTGTGGAGGCCATGGCCCCTGTCATCGGCCCCAGTGCACACACAGACACATGCACGCAGACACACACACACACACACACACACACACACACACACACACACACACACACACGGGATCACTCTTCGCTAGAGGAAAGCAATCCACCACAGGAGAGGGACCTCCAGGCCTTTTTATAGCACCAACACTCCACCCCCCCCTCCCTTCCAGGCTCCGAGACGTGACATCACAACAATCAGAGATCAATTTCAGTGGTATTATCAGAACCACGCAAATGCACACTTATAAGATACCCACATTTTTTCTCTTGACATCATTGTGTATTTACTGTTTTCCTTTCTTTTCTTTCAGTTTGTGTTATCATTAATTAACCCTTGCTCTGTACAAATAAACAGACACCAGACAGTGATGATTTTTTTTTTCAACCCCCTTAAAGAGGCGTTAAAAAGTAATCACGAATGGTCCCAATTCTAAAAGGATTTCCCTAGAATGTGCAGTGAAATATGCTCCTCAGATCAATTAAGTGTTTACAGCCTGTAAGAATCAGCAGCACAATAGAGAAGCTGTCTCTTCTGGACCCTGGAGGCTACCGTAGCAATGTTTCATTAAGTGCACTCACTCCTGTGGCCCCCTATAAACACACATTAATTAAGGCACACAGAAACACAGCCTCTGAGCTTGCACTATGGTAATGATGATATGACCCCAAAAGGAGAGGTGCACCAGGGGTCAGGGAATAAAAGCAGGGAGCGTTTAATGCCAGAGCTTGGCTGATCCGCAGAAACACGGTCTTAACGGGTCCAATTCAAATTAGGCCAAGATTTTCTTAACTGGCTAATTTAGATGTGCATGAATGTAGTTCATTTCCAGCAGTGAGTATGGCTACAGTGAGTGTTCTCCTCCCCTAAAAATAATGATGAGGGTCAAGATGACAATTTTCTTTATGTCAGCAGTCAACTCCTAATATAAAAATGTATATACACTGACAAAATGACCTAATAATAATATGGTAGTCTGTATTGTATTCTATATAAAACTAGAAAATATGATTGTTGCCGGACAGACATTTTTGACATCATTTTTGAATAAACAAAGGATGAGCATATGCTCTTTGACATGCTGCTACGTGAGATTGAAGATTTACAGAACTGAGAGCTGTACTTCATACACTAATCCAAAACTTACCTTGTAGACATGCTGCAGTTGACCTAAGATCAGTGCTTGCTCATCCCCAATATCACTCTAGTTTCAATAGCAGTCACCTCCCATAGACAACTTAGGTAGATTTGACAGTGGCAAATGGGTGTCATCAATATGATCCCAAACATTGACATTTTCTTTAGTGGGCTAAGTGGAATGTCCCATCCCATCCTCTCAAAATCTGCAGCTAGAGGCCAGGGGGCTGGTATCCATCTTCGTAACAGTGACTATGTTGGAGGAGGAGGTGAAGGAAGAACAGGCGAAGAGATGGAGGGGAGGGAGGCAGCATGTCAATGAGCCTGCCCAGTGTCACTGAGCACCACACAGAACAGCCATCTGGAGAATCAAAGACTCCTACCATCTGGCTGCCTCACCCACTCTCTACCCCCACAGAATAAGAATCAACCAGATATTAGTTTGCCATAACACTCCTTGGCCTCTTGGAGGAAAAAAAAAAGTCAGGTAAAACTGCATTCAAGTGAAAAAAAAAGCCTGTCAACATTCATAAACACGGTAAAAGAAAACAGGCTGCGGTACACCTCTTTTTTTTAACCAGTGAGAAGATAGAATTGACCCTCATTCGTCAAGCCATCATATGTTAAAATCAGACTTTAAAATGAACATATGCACATCCAAACCTGATTCCATCTTTGTCTTACGCTTTAAATCAATCTCACATCTGCTGGGAAAACACATGTTCATCATTCAGATCTGCAGTATATATTTGAATTATGTATGGAAAGGTTTTTGCAATAACCATTTTTAAGACTGTCCTATTGCTTTATAACAAAGAATAACAGCATATAATTTTTTTTCTAATTATATTTTAGTTTTGAATTTTTTATATTAAATGTTAATTTACTGATAAATAAAACATTTTAGTAGACCAGCTCTTGCCAAATGTGCAGAAATTAGCGGATTGCTATCTGTAAATTATAGCCTCTCACATCTCTGTCTATGATGTTCAAGGATCATTGAACTCTTGTATTTTTCCTCTTTTCAGTGATGGTTTTATCCTTGATTATTTGCAGATATTAAAGCTGTCCAAGTCTTAAGTGAAACCCAAAGTTCTGCTTAAGGGACTGTAATGCAATGAAAACGTCAAGCGTAAAAGAGTTCTTTTACGTTGAACCAGTCTTGCTGAGTGGACCTTCAAAGTCTTGATTTAAATTATGTATGCTCTGTAAGTATGTATTTGGCAGGAAAGAGTGGGGAGAGGAGGAGGGATGTGCGCTGAAAAGTCATCAGCCATATTCCAAAATGCCATTTCCGTGTTGCTGAGGTACCATTGTTTACAGGGCTTTGATGGAGAGGTGCCCTGATCGCCACTAGCTGTTTCTCTCCCTCTCTCTTTTTCTTCCCTCTCTTAGTTTGAGAGAAATCTCCTGACGCTGTAAAATGGGCAATGATGACATATGTGGATGCAGGCCTGTTCATATCTTTGTGGGGCCTTTAGGGAAATAAATATCTGAGAACATTCAGTGAAATGAAGCTCACTCAATAAATCACCATGACACAATAAACACTTCTGGCACATGAGCACCCCCCCTACCCACCATCCCCTGGTGCCCAGCCCCCTCACACACACACACACACACACACACACACACACGCATGCACGCACGCACACACACACACACTTTCGTCTCAGACACCACCTACCTCTCCCCGCCTATTCTTGTGCTACCAAATGGTGCCTCCCCACAGGCCAGTAAATCAAATCCCAGCACAAATACAGTGGGAATTTATTTGGAATGGGCTTTTGTTCTCTTTAACGTCTGATTGTTAGGCCGACTAGGTCGCATGATACATTTTGAGCCGTTTCTGTGCCATAGCTGTGTGTTTGTTGCCCCCTGTACCTCACATGAATCATACTGCGTTTAAACTCCACACCTTTGCCCATGTATACGCAGTGAAGAAAAAAGGCTTTTTTTTTTTTTATAGGAGACATGTAAAGGAAGTGATCTGTCCATCTCTAGAAAAGATGGCAGTGCTTTACATTAGTCATAAAGTGTTTCCATCCACCTGTTTTTATCCGCGTCTTCCGCATAACAAAAAAGAAGGGAGTAAAAACATCAGAAATCTTTCTGTGTATCGATTAAAAGCAAAATGCGACAAATTTCAATGGAAACAGACTTCGTGAAGTAATCATGACATACATGAAGCCTGTGACTTAAAAGTCTGCGGTATCTTTACACTCTGCTGTAGAGTGAAAAAAAAGATCAGATCTATTTTGAGCGATAAGGAGACCTTCTCCAAATTAATACATGAAACAAACAAAAATGCATATTTTGCCATCATGTTTTCTACATTGTTTTCGTTTGTTTGAGTTTGACTGGCTGTCTTTTAATTACGCCATCTGCTTGCGCCCTCCTCTTCTTTAATGGCGCAATGGCACCTAACCGGAGAATTAGCACCACTAGCGGTGTATTTGAGACACCCAATTCCTAATATTCGCATAACAATAGTGGATGACTTGTCTTCTCATTTTCTCATGACGATTGTCTGGAAATTTCTTTTACACTTCATTTGACTGGAAACTTGGCTATAGACACCAGAAAGTTATTGTTAAACTAGTTGAAAGGACAATAGATTACATTTAATGTTATTGACTGTTTGGGTCTAAACAACGTATCCCGACACCTCCTGAGCGACACTGAGAGGGATGGAGGGCTCAGCTTTTCCGTTGGTTCATGACACCCAGTCAGTCTCCTATGACAGCCGCTGTTTATGCAGAGGTAATATAAGCAGTAATATAACAGACTCTAATTGGTTTATCAGTGTTTGCTATGGTAACCAACATAGAAACAGCACCTTAAACAATTATATTTTTAAACTGCTGGCCAGGATATATTTTGCTTTATCTGTGGGCACTGTGGATATGATTGCTCACTGTTATAAATGGCACATAGTTAGTACACGGAGAGAAAGACATTGTTTACACTAGGCCTCATGCGGTGAATCTGTCCAGTGTAAGGTAATCTGCAGTAATAAGCTCCATTTGTTTTGTTTAGCTTTTAAGCTGAGGGAAAGAGGAAGGGAGAGGAAAAAAAAAATCTCATTTCAAATCCTACCCACCTTCTTATCTCTATTTGTTCAGTTGTTTTTAATGCCACATACTGAAAGAATTTCAATGGCTGTTTTGCCATGAAGTCATTTGTTATCCTTCAGCGGGCTTTCGTCTCCCTATTGTGTGACAACCCCTGAGTGCTTGAATCCTCCAGATGGAGCAGGTCAGACACACAAAGATACACACACACACACACACACACACACACACACACACACACACACACACACACACACAGAGGCACACACTCACAGGCAGGTTCACACACTTTCTTTTCAATGGTTGACATAGATCTACTTGCCTTGTGACATATACGGAAATGATAATGTCATTTTTGGCAATTTGTCTTTCCCCTACTTTTCTTTTAAGAGCTGCCTGGCAGTTATACAGCTCATGTCATGTTTACAAACAGTCCAAATGAAAATATTTCCCAACAGTATTTTCATTTGACGCATATTGTCAGTTGGTCTGTTATTCCCTTGCAGATTTTCCTTCCAAAAATGTGTGGACGCCTCACAGAACAGATGCCTCTACTTGTCTTATTTGGCAATTACATTCATCTAAAGAGTTCTGCCCAAAAAGCAAAGCACAATGTGAAACTCTTTATTCTAGAGATGAAACACATTATGGTTCCTCTCGTTAACTTAGTAAATACAGTTAATAAGTTATACTCTCAGAAAAATAAGTTGGTTTTTATCATTATACTGACTTTTTTTCTCTTGCTTATTTCCTTTTTTTCTCTTTTCCATGTGGTGTCCTGCTGTGTCCCTGTTTGGATCCTCTGATGTACAGGTTAGTCGTCTTTAAACTACCAAAATGTGAAGTACACCTACAGTACCTAATCCTCTGATATATTACTTCATAGCTTTATGTTTTTAAAGTCATTATTATTCCTCAATTTATTTTTAAATATATTGATTTAAAGATTTTACAATATGTGTCACTTAATTTTTTCAACTGACATTTTCCATACGTTCTATTTTTTCATAAAGCTACTGCCTAAACAGGTGCTGTAATAAAAAAAAAACTTGTAATATAATATATATCATATTAAGTTCTCTGTATGTTTGTAAGAGACGGATGGCTTGCAAGTGCACAGTTTCAGAATCTCTGCATGAGAGACAATACACAGCATTCACAGTAACGTTTTAACATGAAAACAACAGGTGTAATTCAGTGATCGTTCACTTTCACTTGCCAGTGATGGCAATAAAGGTAAGAGCAGGTTCTATAACAAGTAGAATGTAATAACCGTAACAGCCATCCTTAAATGATTTGATTGACTCACGCTAGACCTCATCGCTCTATTTTAAACCTAATGGAGTCTGGGTATAATTTGACCAAGCTTTGATTGACAGCCCCTTTCTCTATCTCAACAGTAACCCCTGACGATGTACATTAGAGTTGGATTAAGGCAAGGTGCTAACACATATTAAAAAATGAAGCCAAGCCAGTGGACTGGCAAAGCTCCCTATTTCTCCCCCACCTGTTCCATGTCCCTCCTTTTGGATGGCATCAAGTAGTGATAGGGACTTGTTAATACAGCTGCAACTTGCCCTTGTGAAGGAAATCAAATGACACAGTGCAGCAGGCCACAGAGGAAAGAATGATAGGACATTATACTGCGCACAGAGCCTTACAGTAGAGAAGCAAGGATCAACTTCATCAAATATAGCAACGTAGCCTCGGTAACTAGGTGCTTAATTTGTCAAAATGCCTCACTTTTGTCTAGGGCATATTTTACTGTGCCTTGAGCCCTTGGCATATTTAAGAGGACCTTGCTAGTATTTCCTGCGGCAGGATACTAGCCTTATTGTACTGCTTCAGCTGCTGTAAATAGTAGTAAATCTTTAGTGTTGCATTTAGTCTAGCATGACACCAAAGCCTCCCACTCAGAATGATTGAATGTAACTTATTTGATTCTGCTTCCCTTCATTTGGGGATTTTGTGAAGAGTCTGGTTTGAAGACAATGAACTAACAAAAGATTGTTTTAACAGCTGCATGTCTTTGATTACACGCTTCTTTGAAGTATCACTCTAACTTAGCCTTTGAACTTGGATAGAGATCAGAAATGAATTGAGCTTCTTTTTGATGTAAGAGGAGGGGATTTTATTGTTGAAATGTTCATAAGCTGCTTCCAACCGTTTAGAGAACAAGTTCAGTGTTGATTTTTAAATTGAGGCAGGAGAAAGGGAGGGCGGCATGGGGTTTGAAGAGAGGAAAGGAGGGTGAACGCAGGTTTCATGTTCACGTGCACTCTATGACAAGGAAAGGAAAACAACGGGTTTTATTCCCCTCAGTAGAGGAGAGTTCTTGGATACAAGTTTCTCCAAGTCTCCAAGGATACAAGTCTAAAGTTCCACGCTTGTGTGGCTCATAAGGACAATATGCCATCCATATGTTTAACTAAATGATCGTTACGTTAGTTTTCCCACTTGTAAAAGACACAGAATCTGAGGAGTTAAACCTTCCTGTAGCAGTTATACTTTTTTTTTTTTTTGGAGATTATTTTTTGGGGAATTTTTAGGCCTTTATGTCCACAGGATAGATGAAGACATGAAAGGGGAGAGAGAGGGGGAATGACATGCAGTAAAGGCCTGCAGGTTGGAGTTGAACCCACGGCCGCTTCATTGAGGAGTAAGCCTCTGTATATGTGCGCCTGCTCTACCAACTGAGCTAACCCGGTCACGTAGCAGTTATACTTAATCTGCTTGTTGCTTTTGACAGCAGTAATAATGTGCATTTGAGGTACTTTGTTGTTTTGGACAAAACTCAAATTCTATTAAAGGATTAAGTAATTGAACACTAATCTAAAAGACTTGAGGTTTCTGTTCTTTGGTAATGCCTTTAATCTTGGCACAGTTTTAGAAAAGGCAGAGAAGTACTGAGTCACTGAGGGAAAAGCAGATTAGTTCAATATTATGTATTTTAGGGGAGAACTACACTAGCTTAGATGGATTACTGTTCAATCAGTGAATTGAAATGTAATGACGCAAATATTTCTCTATGTGCATAAACATGCAGCTGTGTCAACTTTCTATTTGCAAATTAACAGCAATAACTTAATCATGGGAATTATGTGGGTTGTCTGTACTGTGTCACATGTAATGCTTTAAAAAAAAAGTGTGCTGAATTTGGATCATGAAATACCCAAACTACAAATTTCACACAATACCACATTTAGAAATATAATACAATCAGCTGTAGGCCATTGTATCTTCTTTTTTTCTTCCTCATTGCCAAATTAATCATGCTCCAGATCCACTCCTATTGTTCAATTTTACTGTTAACCCGTAACAATAAAGAAACAAAAATTGAAGAAATTGCTTGCCCTACATCTGTCATTGTCATTGAAAGACTGGCCATAATACTTTATTTATATTCTGCTCTGCAGATACAGTATGTGGTGTCTGTTGTAAATGTTCATTGATTCAAGGGCAGACAAATACACCCCCAACACCCTACATGACCCACATAGAGCAATATGTGCAATTCACCATCCATTAAAATAACATGATAGACACAAATAAACTGCATTATACATTTCGTTACCCTTCCAGCTAAGTCAAATTACATTTTCAATGTCGTCTGCTCAATCTCCTCTCGTCTTTTGTGCTTTCTTTGATATAAATAGACAGACATTCAGGGGTCTGAAGAGTGGAAGTTAGAAGAATAAAAAAGGAAGAGGAAATTTAGATATTTTTAAATGATGTCCTACATTTTGTCAGCTAAAATCAGGATATTGCCTGAGCGGGGAGAAGCCATGTTCTTCAGTTGTCAAAAGGCAGTAAGTAATGATTAAAATAGCAGTGTGAAACGCGGGGAGATTAAAGTGATGCTAATGATAAGTGAGAGAAGAAAAGGGCAAGCTATATTTTAATTCCTGGGAGAATGGTTAATGACTTCTATTGCCTGAGATTAAACTAAACCTGTCTCATCAGCTTTTTCTGCTCGCTGAGGAAAAAAAAAGCCCCCTGCACTTTAATTTATTAAACTCTTTTAAGGAAGCACATTGATCTACATAGGTTAAACTTTCAAAATTTGGGCAGAAAGACGCCCCATAAAGCTGTCATGCAGGGCAAAGCTGTTGAGTTGCTCAAGGCACACTATAAAGAATTCATTATCTCCAAACTGCCACATTTAATCAGAGAATATCAATTATTTAAAAGAGGAGTTTGCTCCTGTTTAGAACATCAGGTTTTACTGACACACTGGATTATACTGACACGTTGAATATATTTTTCTGCTTTCTGTGGTGATGCTCTGAACTTTACCATTTTCAGCAGCCTTGTTTCATACCTTTGGCTGAGTAAATGTGCATTTGGCCACTGTAAATGGGTCCGTATAATCACATCAACAGTATAATACCATCCAACAAGTAAAATGTTTATCTCCTGTTTTCAGCTTGTTGGAGGGAGTAAGACTTGTGCTGTGAAAATTCTTCTCATGGCATTAACACAGAAGCACTGGTGACCTCTGTAATGAAATGTATGGTACTGTTGACATGGCATTACAGCGATTCAACACTGTTCATTAATCTTTGTTTTGCTAGAAGCCTTCTGGCATGTCCTTCGCCAAGGTGCGGAGCAATGCCAGAAATTGTAAGGCTCACCACATATTTCTGATGGCAATTAGCATGCATTCCGATCCACTGAGCCCCTCACATAACAGCCCAATCCTTACAGCGGCCGGAGTCTTTATCAGTACCCGGGTGATAGGAGTCATTGAACATTCCGCTGACAGCAGATTATTTTTGTTTTTATACAGATGTCAGGCTTGAGTAGGTGGTGTTTTCCACTCTTTCTGTGGGACTGTGGGCCCCGTTTTACTCTCTTTTCATCCGCAGAGGACAGAGCAATACTAAGTTTTTACATTCTCTCAATCCTTGTCGTAGTTTCTCTTTATCTTTCATTATCTTGAACTCTGTCATTTCAGGTCTGGAAATTGGTCTGATATTTAGCACTGGTAAAGAGTAGCTGGCATCCCTTAGAGGACAAATAACAACACTCCACCAGCGCTGACTGCTGCGTGCCACAAGATTCTCAGTGGATCTTTAAGCAGGAAGCAGGCATGCAAGTAATACGCCTTTGAATTGAAGAGACACTCATACAGATATAAGAGAACATTTCTGCAAATCTCCATAAAGAGAGGAAGCACATGTCTGAAGTACAGTCGTAGTAGCCATGATTCTGATCAATATCATCAATAGCTACTGCTGCCGTGCAGAATTTGATCCAGGAGTCTCGTGCTAATGTTCACACCTGTGTCAGACACAATGTAATCTCTTCTTTTTGAATCAATGACACTTTTTATGGCCTCATCGCTTTTCCAATGTAGATAGTAACACTCTTCTTGAATCACATCATCTGAAGCCCTCAGAAAAGCCTTGAATATGCTGACAACTGAGTTAACACTTGTACAAACTTGATGAAGGCCATTTTTCTCGGCAGTCTCAGGATGTACATTGTAGGGTACATCTGTGCCTCTACAGTGTTCATAACCTCTAGCTTTTCTTTTGACAAAGTCAAAAATTTCTTTGGGATGTTAATGATTTAAATTTCTAGATTTGCCTGGAGTGAAAGGGAAATGTCTCTGTATGATTTTGTTGACATATTTAGGATGAAATGATTTTCTGCCCCCCTCCCCTTTCTTGCGTAAAGCAATATCTCTGTTTCTGGGGACACATTACAATAATGCATTAAGAAATCACATTAATAATGCACATATTTTGTCACATATTTATAACTATCCCCCAGACATCAACATGTCACAGTTGTTGTTAGATCCCCTTTGGTTTCAATTAAAATCTCGCTGAGGCAATAAAAATAGCCAATTAAATTGGAGCAGGCTCTTCAGAGGTACAATTGGTCTGATTAGATTAACCTTGAACATCAATTAGGGTTAAAAATAAGCTTAAATGTATTTTAATAACTGCCCACCATATTTGATGCTGAACTTACTACACTTGTATCACTCGTTTCCCCTGTATGGATTCCGTAAGTGTCATTATTTTCACTTGATTAGCCCGCATTATTATTTATTTCCTCTCGTGCTTATTTGTAGCTTAATTATTTAGACCAGAGTATTTTTTTTTTATTGCGCTCTCGTTGTCAAACATTGAGACTTGATTATCTAATTACAGGAGTGTGTTTCCAAGTTGCAATAGACAATAGTGATGTAATGATGTATGACAGGCATCGTTCTACATATTAATCAACACAAGTCTCAAAAGCAGACTCGCAGCCCAGCTTTAACAGCTGTAACTTCTGCAACTTCTCTCTCTGTCAATTACTTTCTTATCTCTCACTCTGTGTCACACACATGCATAAAAATACACACTCGCGTCTCTTCGATAGCTGCAGAGTGTCAGGCCTTTCTCACCACCACTACTGCCTGGCTCCCTTCAGTGATTCAATCCCACCTGGTAACTAAGAGCTGAGCATCCAGACGCTAAAAATATGCCTGACGCTAATGTCACACCCCCCTGCCATTTCCAGCACCCGGTTCCCAAAGCCCAGACTGGTGTGAAGGGAGGGAGCCCGAGCAGACATCTTTGTAATTCTTTTAATAACATGTGTAAATGGGCAAGGGGCCTATCGGTCTTTATCAGGCCTGGCGAGCGGAGCAGAGCAGCTGATACCACCTAGGGGCTGGGAAATGCCTGATTCATCTAACAGCCCGTGAAGCTGATTAATTTCACTCTTCATTAAGAATGTGTTGTGGCCTCTTCTCTGGACTTAAGCATATCTCTCTACCACCACACAGTCTTCTTTTGGTCATCTCTTTTGCTTCTTCTCCGGCCTTTTCTCTCACTTCTTTCCTGGGCAGCGTTCGCAGCAGCGGCCACCCTCCTCCTCCTCTCTTTGCGCCCTTGGCAAATGAAAGGTCAGAGACGCTGCAGTGATTAATGAGCAGTAGACTCTGGGATCTCTCTGTCAAACCCCACGCCAGCCCCCAACATCTCAACCCCACACCAGTCCCCCTCCTCTCCATCCCTCCCTGCTCCTTGCATTATTTCATCTGCTAATGTCACACAACGCTACTTAGTTAGTATGTCGCGGAGAAAACAGTGTTGTGTGTGTGTGTCTCTGCCAAGCTGTATAGACACCAACTCTGATGAACTTTTCTGTGAGCCATAAAGGGAGGGAGGAGAGCATTATCAAGGAAGGGGAAGCGGGGGCAGCGCTCACAGAATGTTTTTGGGCCAAAGAAAAGGTGCTGTAGTGTAAATGGTGGGCTCTCCACTCAGCCTTTCATTTCAAGATGTTGCTACCAAGTCTAATGATTTAAGTAGTGTGCTCTCAGCACAAAAAAACTCCACTTCAGAAGCTTGGCGTTTTTATGGTGTAATTGAATGTGAACGTCACCGCTCCTTTCACAGGATAGATGACACTTCATGGGCTCAGACCAACTGTTTATTTGAAAAAGTAATGAAATATTTACTCTCCATTGCAGAACAGATTAGCAGCCATAATTGACTGCGACAGAGGTCTATGCACAAGTATGTGTGCGTTTTATAGCGCGCGTGAGAGAGAGAGAGAGAGGCAGAGGGAGAGAAAGAGTTAGAGGGCCCCTCATGTTTGAATGCAGATCTTCAGCACACAATAGGCCCGTTAGTGAGGCTGAGTTTCTGCCTGTCACTTTCTCTCCACATGTTGCTTTTTCTTTCAGAGATAAGTGGGCCTAATGCTGAACAAATAGTGGAAATCAGAAGCCACTGAGAATCATTTGCCTCTCCTTTTCCCATGGCTCCCAAATAGACACCCAGACTCAGAGACGGAGGGAGTGACGATGAGAGAGGGAGAGCGAGACGGGAAAGGGGGGGAGAGAACAGAAGAAGAAGAAAAAAAAAAAACTCAATGAGCAAAACAATTTTGTCACCACAAGCAGATCCAATTGAAAAGTCTCCTGGATGGGGAAGAGCTGGAGTTGTCAGATCAGGCCATGGCAATGAATAGATCCAAGCAGGCTAAATTGGCATCAGGTGTGGGCTTCCCCTGGCCGGTGATAGGCTCCCACATTGTGCTGGCTAGACATTTGGCCATTTTCAAATATAATGGGAGAAATGAATGCAAATGAGTGAGTGGACTGAAATGTATTTAAATGCAGATTGAATGGGGGGCTCTGCGTAGCGCCTGATAACAAGTTGCTTTAGGAGAAGGGCCACATTGTGTTGGATCATCCCTCCAGCCCCCACCGCTCCGATCCCCACACCAGCCGTCCTGTTCTCTCTCTCTCTGTTGCACTTGTGTCTCATAAGGGGCCATTGTTCACTGGGTAAACTCTCTCAAAACTATTTACATTACTCATTTATTTGAATTTCAAATATTTTGGGTTCTTTCTTTCTCCCATATATAGCTGACACACATGCAGCCTGCCGCCTCGGGCTAGCCAGTAAAATAGTAATTGCAAAAGGACAGGGGGCTGTGGCAGAAAAAGAAAAAAAAAGCCGGAAAAAGGAGGGGTTCAATCATTAATGATAATGTTGCTTATGTCCATAGCCTCATTAGAGGCAGTATAGCAGCTAGTAGCATGTGTTTCACAAACAAGTTCCCCCTGCCCACTGCCGGTCGACCGCTAGCCCACGGCGATCCATCTTCTCAAACGTCTCCTTCCCATATTTAAGGAGCTCTCGTTACAGCCTTTCCCAGACCTGTGAATTTATGGTGCACTCCAAGCGGTTAGCATAATCGCCGGGAATGCAGTCATTTCAGCGGGAATGTGGGAATTAGAGCAGGAGGGAAAAGGAAAGCTGTTGGTCTGTTAATTGAATTCCATAAGAATCCTTTGCAGTAGCTATGCCTTGTGGACAGGGCAGTGTGGACACATAGGGCTGTGAATCAAATTCTCTCTCAATGTTTCCTTGTTTTTCAAAGACCTAATAGAACAAAAATAAAGAAACCTTGATATTAGACAGCAATTAGAGACTTACTTTTAGAAACTGTTAAATTTCCACTCTCTGATCTCAGCAAATAGAACAAGCGGGGAGTAAGAAGAGGGTGCGTTCGCCTCCTTAAAAAAAAATCTGCATTTAAAATACAATTTACATGCAATTAAATTTGATTAATTAGAGACACTAACCTCTGCCCGTCCTGTGTGCAAATAATGTATCATGCATTTCAGTGTCAACCAACTGGATGTTTACTTCAACTTTGTGTTTATCAAGAGCCATCATTACAGTATGTTTAGTTTCCACAAAAGCATAATACTAAAATAAAGGCATTAAAAACCCTTCAACACAGTCTTGGCTTTAGGGAGGTTATTTAGATAAACAAGTTGTACAGGATGTTGTGTTCACAGTGGACTCTGACTGTGTTAGTAACTTTAAAATGAGACAAGATAATGTTCCAAATGCCAGTTATTTAAAGTTGGCCCTGTTAGCATAGGGGGTGGGGGCAGCTGGGGCAACGGCTGCAGAGATGTTTCAGTGTCCAGAAGTTTCCATGCGGTGATTAATAGGAGGGGTAATGTAGTGGGGAAATGAGTAAACACTCCCTTGCTCCTGGCTTTGTGCTTCAACGGCTTGATGACAAGGGCAGAGCAAGGTGAGAATTAAACAGACCCGCAGAAGAAGAGAAAAAGAAGGGGAAAAAAAGCAGGCTGGAGGGAGGAGTGAAGCATGACAGACCTGGGCAGTGAGTGGGAGTGGGGAAAGGGCGACTGGGAAGTAAAAAAAGGCCGCCCTGACAAAAGTGGAAGTGGAAGTTTCTCCTGAAGAAGAATAATTAAAAGCGCTCAAGGGAGGGCAGTTTTAATTTCACATGTAAGGGGCTAAAGATTTCATTTAAAGGCGCGGCGAGCGGAGAGGAGGTTAATAAGATGAACAAAGCAGGGAATGTGAGAACATACAGTGTGAGGAAGCGCGTTGGACTTTCACCTGACACGTTTTTAATTATTGAACCTCTGATATTTCTCTGTTGAAGAGAAGGGGTAAAAAGAGAAGATTAACTGATTAATGGTCATGGTAACCAATTACTCACTCATGGGGAAATAGATGTAACTTCACCACAGTAACACTTCTCTTCAGCACTAAATGAGTGTAGCATCGATTCCAACACCAAGGCTAAAAGCATACTCTTGGTTGTGCTGGCGGTCTTAGCAGCTGCCTACTGGGAACACCACCAGAGCATTGCATAATAACGCCTTCTAAAAAAGTGAACTTGCTTCTACAGTCGAATATGTGCTCTTGATCACTGAAATCTCACTCCATTAGTGCTATCTGAAGCTGATGCATCCCAATTATCATAATAAGATCAGCTTGGTCCCATACTCCATGGGACTCCAAACTCTCTTACTGCCACAAAATGATCAAAAGGACTTTGTGAACTAGACCCAGAGTCCCAGCTGTGGGCTGATTTGTTCAGTAGTGGTGAAAAAAGAACTTTAATTGAATATGATGTATTTCTTTTACTTGTACTTGTGGGCCCAGCCTGCTAAAAGAGAACAACAGAGATATGCCAGCTTGTTTTATCTTGGCTAGATATCGACCCTAGAATACTTTTCTTTACTTAGATCACCGTTCAAGGATATAATACAATTCAGTGTTTGCCAAGCTGTACCCCAGTGATAGACTCTCTCTCTGGGATGCCAGCAGCATGCTCCACATATCTTGATATGTCCCCCAAACTCCTCCCTCTTTGTGAAATCATTAACATTGTCATTGTATGCATGGGAATGACTGTTGTACTGCAATCCCAAAATCCTGTTCCGCCGCTGCGTCGCACTGCACACACACTGTTTGACACTTATGTATTTTATGTTTATCAGTCTCTAATGAAACACTGACAAGTTCCATGCACAAGGGACACTGTGTTCCATTAATTGCCCTTAAGGAACCTTGGGCACTCACAAAAAGGCTGGTCCTATTGCAGCTGACAGCAGAGGGGCCCTCAGCCCCGGCCCCCTGGAGAGGGAAGATATTAAGCGTTAGCAACGTATACACTCGCTCCTTCAGTCTCTCTGTCATTCCTTTTCTCTCTCTCTCTCTCTCTCTCTCTCTCTCTCTCTCTCTCTCTCTCTCTCTCTCTCTCTTTTCTCTCTATGCATCTGTCTCCCTTGGATGTAAAAGGTGTCTCATTCTATTTCTTCAGCCACACGTTACTTGACCACGGTGTTTAGCACGGAGCTTGACAAAGAGAGCTGTGCCAGTTAATTTGTCAGAGAGTGTTTGTGATTGATTTATTCATCTAGGGCTCAACAAATGTTTGCACTGTGATGAATCCCCTGAACCATAATTTACTTCAAATTAAATCCAGGCCTCTAATGACACACAGATATGTATTTAGCAATTGATTAATAAACACAGTTTATTTGGATTTATTTGAACATTTCCAAGACTTATTAAAGTGCCCATATTATGAAAAAATCACTTTTTCTGGGATTTGGGGTGTTATTTTGTGTCTCTGGTGCGTCCACACACATACAAACTTAGAAAAAAAAGCCTTCAGTCTCCGGGTGAGCTGTTCAAAATCAGGCACTTATGGGCACTTTAAGCACAAAAGTTGTAATCACACCCAAAACTGTATGTGAGATATATATGCTATGAGACAATGAGGGAATCAATTATACATTTTTTTAACCCCAACCTTTTCTTTGTTCTGGATGGCTTTAATAATTATGGACCTAATTAGTCTTAATGTTTTTGTCCAACAAAATTGTAAAGGACTGAGGGGAAATGCCTGTATGACATTTTTCATTTACATTGATATTGAACCCGATGGGAAAAGGCCACTGGTGTCACTGTGTTATTGACATTTGCTGCAAATATTCTGTATTTTCACTGTTATTTCAGCTTTTTACTCAAATGCATTTTTTTTGTTTTTGGCCTTACTATGTGCTCATATTGTTTTTTCAAATGTGAAAAACCCTTCTCGCCTCAGCTGTCTTTTCAAAATCTGCATCTCCCTCGTGAGACCTGCGATCTCTCTATTAGAATGTGACAAAACATTTGTTCTCACTAGAAATTATGGTCTGTAACATCCTCTAATGTGATTCACAGTTTATTTGCAAGTCCATCGCCGCGTTGAACAAGGGGTTATGGGCGCCTCACACATATGGATAATTTTAAGCAGATGCATCTGGCGTGGCTACCATGCTATGATTAGTTTTCAGAGCATTTGTGAGTGTGTAAACCATTGCTGACATGGATGAAATATAGCCTAGGTTCACTGGGAGTGCAGAGAGAAGAAATGTACCCCATCTGTAATACACTGTGTAGACTAATATCAGCTCCTTTTCTCTGATATTGCAGTGAGATATCGATCTGGTAAAATTGTCCCATATTGGAGCTGTCTGTTGTGATATTCATCATGCTGTCACCTCTCCCCAACACCTACGCGTTATTAGAAACCCGGGTTTGAAGAGGTTGAAGGGTTTTAGTCTCCGAGATGTAGCGAACAATTCATCATAAGAGAGAGACGGAGAGAGGGAGAGAGAGAGAGAGAGAGAGAGAGAGAGAAAAGAATTCAGGTGAGGTGATGCTTGGGTAAGATTTATGTCTAGTCAGGCTGTACATTAAGAATTATATCATCAAGCAAGAGGACACCAGCAGCTTCACTGCTATCTGCTGAGCAGGCCTATTTGCTCTCCTGCCAGGCTTAAATGGAGTTTTTTTTCTATCTCTTATGAAGCTTTTAAGAGAAATCTGAAGTCTCAGGGAGCGTAGTATCTCAACCCAAACAGAGTTATTTGTGAAATGCACGGCAGCTTGTCAAAGGCAATTGTTATGTATGTGGGGATTTCAGTGAGCCTGACATCATATTTTGCGTTCAATGCCAGTCGCTCATCAGGAATAAAGCCTGTAACTGCTACGTGCCACTTTCAATTCGGCCCACTTCAGGGTGGGACTCTAGTTTGAGTTCCTGTTATTTCTTCTCTTTGCTTGCAGTCAGAAATTCTTCCGGGAAGATCACAGAGATGTACACAGACGGAATCCAATTCTTCCGTGTCTTGCAGAGGAGTCAGACTTTGATTCGTCTTTAACTCAGTACAAATGCTCGTCTGGGAATGTGCAAGCTGGGGGCTGCCTCTGAAGTTCTCTCTCTCTCTCTCTCTCTCTCTCTCCCTCTCTCTCTCTCTCTCTCTCTCTCTCTGGGAAGTGTGTGTGCTTGCACGCTAGGCTCTGCTCTGTTAGCCTCGATGTTATTGGTGTAAACAGCATTTAAAGCACAGCTGGCCAAATTGATCAGGGCTTGCGTTGGAGTGAACTTGAGCAGCAGAGAGTGGGGCTGCATAAACAGGGCTGCTTGTATCTAAATATGCAAACACTCTCACAGCAGCCCGCACTCAGGGGAACAGACACTGTTACTTCGGATGGGGAAACAGTGAGAAACAGGCTCGAGCCATAACCTTTCCGTGTATACAGAGAAAGAGAGAGAAGACAGGAACATTTTTCCTGATTATGTAAACATTTCTTTCCCTCCCAAAATCATTTTTGGACTCCTCCAAGTATTTACTTTTCATTAATTATTGAAAAAAAGAAAATCAGGAAAGAAATGAATAAACAGTAGATAATTTTTGTTTAATGTTTCACACAGGATCCCAGTCCTCGGTGCAATTAATGCTAATCACCATGGTCTTCCTGTTTAGCTTGAACTTGGAGTGTGTTTGTGAGTCGTTGCTGTCTCTCTGTCCACATATTTTCCTCTGTCTCTCTTGCCTTAACTCTCTCTCTCTCTCGCTCTTTCTCTCTCTCTCTCTCTCTCTCTGCGTTTCCTTGCTCCATGTCTGCTGTTAGTCACCGTGTCTCCTCGTGTTATGATTACATCACCCTTTCTGTCTGTTGTGTCCATTTAGACCTGAAATTAATCACATCCGACAATCTGGTGGTGCTATTCCCAAAGTTCAAAAGCTTTAGTGGTGAGAGGGTGATATACAGAGAGAGGTGGAGGGAGAGACAGAGCAAGATGGAGCACATCAAGCATGTTGGAGGTACTTACCATTTGTAGAGTACAGTATATTAATTGCTTATCGGTTTTTGATTTCAGAGTCATTTAGAGTCAATCGAACGCATCATTTTCACAGCTATTGTTCTTTGGGGTTTGTTAATTGTCACCCTACTGGCAGAATTAAAAGCAAATTAAAAGCCTTAACTATTGACTCTATCTGAAGTCACTCTCCACAACAATTTCACAAAACAATGGGGAGGATTAATGAAAATACAGCTTGATTTCTGTTCTCCAAAGCTTTTTGCTATGGGGAACCAATTAACTACCCTTCAGGATGACTTTCACTTCTAACTGCCGGTCTGTTCCACTGCCAGAAACTGGGATTAATTCTCAATTAATCCCTCCACCAGAACAACTCTGCCTTTGTCTGCTGGGGAGGACATGAGCATACAACACCGAGGTTACCCCAAGCCTGTTTGGTGGAGGAACTCCACCCCTCCTAAGATTGATACACCCTGTAGACTAGCTCTTCTCAAGCTGAAAATAAGAGCCATTAAAAGGGAATGGTTGACAATGATTTTTGTTTTAGGATTTTGAGCTTTATTAGCCATGCATATTAATGAGTCAATTAATTCCATTCGTCCTCGCGAGTGGTCTGTTTGTTTTTGCCTGACCTTTTATCTTAGATGCGTTCACGCTCGGCTTGGTTTAAGCACTTACTCCATACTGTGTTTCCCATAGCCTCACGTCCAAAAAGGGAGTTTTTATGTGTTTAGCACTAAGATTCTCCCCCCCTCTCTTTTGTTTTCTCTCTGCAACTCTCTCGTTCTCATCCGTCCACCCTCCCCCTCTATCTTTCTCTCGCTCTCTCTTTCTCCCTCTGTCAGAATGCCTGCTGGATGTATTCCTCTCTAAATGTGACAGGAAATATGCTATTATAGCATGCAGAATATTTGCCTGATGGGATTTGCAGTAAAATTACTACATTTCCTTTCCATTAGGATCTCTAAAACCCCTCTCTCTAATTTATGATTAGCCTGGCAAAAAGACATGTTATATACATAAAGACTAAAGTAGCCCCCAGTCCACATTTAGCCCGTCCTGCTTTCAAAGTTAGTTGAGAGGACAGGAGAAATAATTGAAAAGTGCAGCTGGACTGTGTACAATCTTGTAAGGGATGCCTAGAAAATGAGATTAATCAGTGCACAGACATTGTGGGGAAAAGTTTGCAGTGAATGCCTGACAGTCGTGCTCTTTCTCTCATTTCAAATGTTGGCAGGCTAGCAGGCAGCTCCAAGGGAAATGCGCTCCTTTCATACTTGAGTAATTGATGAATTGTATGCAATATGCAAATGAGAATCCATAAATCTTATGAATGACAGCTTAATTTATGTGAGCCTTAATGAATGCAGGATTAGATTTTAATTAAATATCCTCAAAGGCACCCTGACTGGGTAAGTTTTTAAAGCCTTGTTTTGAAGACTTGTTTCATATGCATCGCAGTTCATGAAAACGAGAGATCAGTGAGAGTGGTTAGATGAAATTTCCTCGCAGTTTGAAGATAAGACCTGTTCTGTTTTGCTAACCAAAGGCACTTGCAATTAATAAATATTGGAGCAAAATCATATCTACCAATCTCATTTAGGCTTTCCTGGAACTGCTCATTCTCATACATTTGATTAACTGCATTTACTTTAAACGCTATCTGATTTCTAGCATTTGGTACAGTATCTTTTTAATTAAGAGAATCATCCATTAGGCATGGAAAAGTCAACCAATTAGGCTTTCCTCATCAGTTCCCGTGATGTAGGAAGTCTGCTTACTCATTATCAGAGTCTGTTGATGTGTTACTGAACAATCTTGGACTCTGTAGTTATGGGACATACAATTATGAAATCAGCTTCTAACATTAATGATGCATGGGAATAATCAGCAATTTATCGCATTTCAGATCTTTTTTTAGATTGTATTTCACAGCTGAGAGGCTTCAAACAGCTCTAATAGAATGTGATTACAAGAGTAAGCTCTTTGGAGCTACTGTACCAGTGATTTTCTCCTGAAGCCTGGCTGTGGTTTCATGACACAGGCATGAGGAAGGAGCGCGACTGACTCCCAAGTTCCTCCGTACCGTCAGGCTCTGTGATGGTCACAGCCAGCGTGGTTCTAATCAGGCCTGAGCCTAGACAAAGGCACCAGGAAGGCATCCACTCTCCTAACTACTACTGATCTCAACCCCGCACATTAGTCCACACAGGGATCAGAGCACAGACAGCACTTTAAAAGGGGTTTTAGCGGGATTGATGCTAACTCTCTCTCGCCTTTGATTTCACACCATTTGATCTGTGATATATTGTTCCGTAACAAAAGGTTCACAGTTTGCAGGCGGATGCAGCTGTTTCTACCCCTAACAAATAAAAGTGTGTGTTTTTTTTTCCTTCTCTCCCCTCGCACTCACAGACTCGCTGTAATCCAGCTATCTAGATCAGATAAGCGCGATGTGGCTACCTGTGCGAGGCGGTGTTTGACAGGTGCAAGGGGAAGCTGATTGAGATAATCCAAGAATAGGCTCAATGCAAATACAGATACAAGATGTGGATGAGGATAGATGGATGCATGAAAAAGACGGATGAGTGAATGCATTCCCATGTATCACACTGTGACTCTGAGATTATGATCATCACAACCAATAGACTGCCAAGGTCAGCAGGAAGTATAAATCATCTTTTTTCTTCTTCTTTTTGTTGAAGGAAACATATATTCCTGTCATTTTCAGTGGGTTTGTTCTGTCAGATTATTAGGATTGTTATTTTTATATTGGTATTATCAAGGGCAGCGGCTAGCAATTGTTCTCTATCAATTAATCTGACAATTAAGTTTTTAATAATTTAATGAATTGGTGAATAAAATGTGAAAAATGCCTTTTTAAAAAAAACATTCCTAAGGCTCAAGGTGAATGCCTCAAATTGCTTGTTTTGTCCGTCCAGACTAAAGCCCAAAGCTTTTCAATTTACATTCATAAAACAAAAAAAGCAGAAAACATTTAAGAAGCTAAAACCAGAGAAAGCTTGACAGTTTTGCTTGAAAAATGACTAAAATGATTCATCAGTCATGAAATAGTTGTTGATTATTAGACATTGAATAATGTCTAATATTGTAAGGAGTCTAAAAAACAGAAATACTCTTCAAAAGGAAACGTACTAATGAAATACTTCTCGGTTCCTCATCTGTTAGTTTGCATGGGCGGAGATGTTATCGCTGCTTCTGTGTTTGCCCACACTATTGTGTTCTCCATAGCGGAGCTGAAGGCAGTTCATCAAGGTGGGTTACATTCAAATAAGCCGATAACTAATTAGACATATACAGTATGTTATCGCCACAAATCCACAGTGGGAAATCAGAATGTGTTCATTTTGACTACACTGCAGCTTAAATGTCCATCTTCCTTTTTTTTTCTTCCTTTTTTTTGCCATCAGGCAGCTTTTTCTTTAAAGCGGAGAAAACAAACAGTAGACCTTGTTTCCAAAATAACACATTTCTAGAATTAAAGTTAAAACATTTCATCCTTTTGCCTTAACCAACCCTGTTATCTTATCTGTGGAGATTTTAAATTAGTGGGAATACACCACAGCCATGTTATCCCGGTCTTTCAACAAACATGACCTCTTAGGGGAGTTGTGCGCATAATGTTTAACTGTCTGATTGACCCACATAAATAAAAAATAAAAACTCTAAACTCAGCATATTCTGGCCCCTGCTGGTCTGAGGCATCTGCATTTCTGCCTGACCTGGCACTTAAAAGCTAAGGTGCTGCTTTGTTTTATCAATAAGACCTTGTTTTCATGGCTGGTCACCACCCCAGCCAACCAATCAATGGGGCATGCTCTGCTATCGCTGTGAGAGAAATGAAAAATAAACCCCAGATAATCCTTCAGTTAAAAGGTTACTCAGGGCGATAAAAGCTATTTTGTTAATTTATTTACTCTCTGCACTGGAGAGATAAAGAAAAGGAACAATTAGGGAATTCTAGGTGAGAGATTTTAAAAGGGCACTGACATTGGGTTAATATTTTATAAGGCCTGATTGGCAGAGACCTGGAGAGGCCTTTTGTTTACACAAGCCCCAGACGGAATGATTCACTCGCTTGTTTTGGCCGACTGGGCGGAAATGGAATAAATATCTTCATCCTTACCTTTTAGAAACGTCAAACAAAAGACCGAGATAAAAGGTTAATGGCTCAATCAGAACCACCAGGAAATAATATTATGCTCTTTCTCTGCAAACTGGAGTCACTATTGACATAATCAGGTTGAATTCCTAAAGATATCCGAAGATGGGAGGAGCAGATGATTTTTGCGTGTAACTAAATCCACTGAGAGAGTGTGCTCACTTGGGCTAAACATTACTTTTGTGGTTTCAATTGATTTATAACAGATCATAATCACTGCATTAACGGCGTTCTGGGTAATAAGATCTCAGTCACCGCTTCCGTCGACAGAACAGAGTCTGATAGTGAGATGTCAGAATTTTGCCATGAGATCAAAAACCGTCCTGATATCTCACGTGATATTATACTTCCTATTATACCTATCACCTCATGTTGGCTTCCTGTAAACGGGGTGAGAACGTGAATTTAATTATTGTGCTTTTATTGCATTGTAGCGCTGAAATTGGACTCGTGTGGAGTGTATTGTTGGGCCCCGTGTAATCTGATTGCCTGCGCAGCGTAGTGTGTTGGATAGTATCAGGTTCCAGCCGACTCTGCTGGGTCAACACACGGCCGGGCCATTAAAGGAAGTCTGGTTCAGGGAAAGTTCACCACTATTTTCTTTTCACCATGGTAGCGAAACAAAAAAGAGAGAATAGATGTGTAACATATTTGTGGCCCCAGCCCAAAGCTGGTGAGGTCTATTTTGTTTCCTTAATTAAGGCCAAAGATACGAGGGCTCTGGATATGTTTAGTATAAATATAAATAAAGCAGGGAATAAAATTCTTTCATGATTGACCTCCAATACAGAAATAATATTATCCAAATGAATCCATTCGAAACATTTTAAAGTAGAGAAGAGAAAATGAAAAGAAGGCAAGAAAGATTAGAAAAGACAGCGGATAAGGCATGAGAAGAACCAAAATTCCAATCATAAATCCAGTTGTGCTTTCTTTTCTTTTTTTGTTGCAATAATGGCCTAGTTTGGAGCAGTTTCTGTGCCAGGCTATTTAGGGAATCAGCATCTGCTGCTTGATAAATAGCTTGGCTCTTTTGTTTCAGGCCAGGTTGAGTTCCTCTCTGGACCCAGCTTATTAGCCTGGATGGCTCTGACCATTGCAGATCTGCAGTGATGTTAGCATGCATGCCTCAGCTATGGCGTTTCCAGGAACTAAATTACATATTTTAATGAGTATTACGCTAAACTACATCAAACACAAGTCTGTGATAACATTAAATAAAAGAGGAAAATAGTCACAGCACACCCACTTATATAAAGTGTATGCCTTTTCTGTAAATTTAGAAACCCACTCAGTCATAAGATGAGAAGATAATTTTGGAGAGGCTTTCCTGTTGCTTGGGGGCTCCTCAGTCCAAAACTCCTTTTCGGTTGGTGTATTACTTTCATGGCTAGCCAGTGTTTGTGTGTATTTGTGTGCAGAGAGTAGCTGAAATGCTATCCTTTTAAACGCAGACACATTCTCTTGCAGCCTATCTAAACATTTCCTTTACTTAACTGGGTCTTTGTACTTGGGTTCACATCCTTTGACATGATCTAAGGCTGATGTGACATTTTTTTGTCCATTTGATGGCCTTTTTGCTTTTAGTATTGTTGGTAAAAAGCCTTTTACCCATCACATACCCTCTATTGAGGTCTTTCATAAATAATTCAGCCAGAGTACAAGTGAAAGTGATGACAGCAAAACTGTGTGCGATCTCTCCCTCTCATAAGATCAAAGAGCGGCTTCTATAGAAATAGGAATTACATTTCCAGACCTTCCTAGGGTGAGCGGGTGCTCATTTCTCTTTCTCCTTCTCTTTCTCACTGCCCTTCTCTCACTTTCTGTCATTCGCTCTCCCGCTCGCTACTTCTTTCTATCACTTTTGTGTTTTCCCTCCAAAGGGACACAGTTGGGTGAAGGTCTGCTTTTAGTCCTAAAACCTCCAGAGCCGGTATATGAGAGAGTCAGCACATTCAGACAGATAGAGCGAGTGCACTCTATTAGCAGGACTGAGGTAAATAAACCTCACAAGACACGGCTGAATACATTCAACTACTAAGGCTGTGTGGTATCTGAACTAAAACACTGCATCACTCGGCAGATACTGCCTTTGGGAAATGTAGTGAAATGTACTGTAACACAAACAGCCTCATATACTGTACTGGCTGATAAAGTCCAGAATGGGCCATCATTGTTAAAACAATCAGAACAACTCTTCAGTTAGTTGCATTGGTTAATTCAATTTGAAATGAATTTAATTAGAAATTAACCCCACAAGTCATTTATCATCTGAAAGTCATTTGACAAACAGAACATGTTCACCTACAAAAATACAGTAACAAATAATGTAATAAAATAGTTTTATAAGTCTAGTGAACAGTGGTGTATCATGCCACCAAAATACTTAGTACCTAGTATTGACATATATTTGTGGAGAGATTTTCCTCGAGATTAAACTAAAGAAATTACACATTACAACAAACTTGAATGATTATTTACAATAATAATGCAGTCTTCTAAAGGGCTTTAATAGGACGGAAGCTCAGCCAACAGGTCCTGGGTTTGATTTCCAGCCCTGTTCTTTCTCTGTAAAATTTATCCTGTTTATCCATGTTTCCTCCCATAGTTACAGCACGTTACGGAAGCCCTTTGGTGTTTTAAAGATGGATTGAACTCAGTTCATATTAGAGAGAACTTAGTATCCCGGTAAAGCTTGAAAATGGACTATTGTATGTGAAATAATGTATGAAGCCAATATGTCACCTGTGTCAAGTCACCATAATTCATCTTTAGCTGTGACATCCAGCTCCTTGTTCATAAAGAATATACCTCTATAGGATCTTGGCCTCCTCATTATATGCTCATTGCATTTTGTTTTACCCTGTAGCCTTTTCTTTGTAACTATAAGCCAGCAAAGTAGGTATTGATTGCAACTCAAAGCTGTATTAATAAGTGAATGAGTAAGATGTGTGGAAAGTCAGGGGTGTATCTGCTTTGAAGGCCTTTTCTCCTGCACAGTAAGGTGGCATAGTCATTTATCACGGCTGGATCTGTGCCCCTCGTTTGGTGTAATAAAACTCCCCCATCAGAACCGTCCAACAGGTCTGAATCACTCTGTCACACCACCTTCCAGCTAAGGCACGCATTAAATCAAGCAAGCAGAACATTTCCTAAGGCAGCCATTGCCTTTTAATTTCCTGAAGAACCTTAAAATATCATTCATTACCAGAACTACACATATTTGGTTTTTAAAAGTCTCATAAATCAATAGTGGCCTGACTGCAATAATTATAACAAGTTAACATGTAATTTCCAGGCCGAGGGCCGCACACTGGATTTTAGCATATGCAAACGAGGCAATTCAAATAGTGTGGGGATATTAATACGGAGGAACAGGTAACGAGGTACGGGTTATGAATTATGCATCAAAAAGTGGTTGATCTTCAATAAAGGAAATGAATTCACCGTGTAATCTAATTAGTTATGGAAGTCTATTATGTTGAGCTGCAGAAAGCAACTGTCCTTGAAAAGAAATTTATTTACAGTACATGTTAGCTCTTTGGAATGGAATTTCATTCTGGAGTGCTCCAAATGTTAACACCCCCCCGCCGCCTGCGCCACCACCCACACAACCCCTCCTTCCCCTGCCAGTCTCCTCCTTGTCTCTCACCCCCCGTTCTCCTCCTTCTTTGCCCGGTGTTTTAGCTCCAGACCCGGCCGACCTCCGAAGAGGACCCAGAGTGTGACATCGCCGGAGAACCCCCACATCATGCCCCACTCGGTCCCTGGCCTCATGTCCCCTGGCATGATCCCACCCACAGGTATGGTTTGTTCTTAGTCTGTAGCGCTCTGTCACTGTTGCTAAGGCTCTAATTCACTCTGTCTGGGTCTTTCCTATCTCTCTTTTCCTTTCTGTCACACATATACGCACACACACACACACACACACACACACACACACACACAACCTCCCCACCAGTGGCCTCCCCGCAGCTTGTCCTCGAAATGGCAACCAGTCCAAAGTGACACATGCACCCAACCACCAGACACCAGCCGCTCATTCGTTTACCAAAAACAGATCCTCTGCTCAACCCCCGGAAACCAAGCGGGGGAGAATAAATTGGAGCGGAGATCTTTTCTCTCAGATTATTCCAGTAGATGCTGCATTTTGCCTTGAGTGCATTCTAATTAGTGCGATTAAATCCACTCCACTGGTATATGTACATAGGCAGTGATGATGCTAAAGCAAGCTTATCGCCACAAGAATCAACAACAACCGTTTGTGCCCTAACTTACCCCTGGGCCGAGTCTTATTGCAACCAATGCTTTTGTTCTATTTGTGGCTGGCTTCATTGTGACTGCTTTGATGTTGGTGGCTGTAAGTGCTCTGATTTGCATATTTTGCTCTCCCTCTTGATATGTCGTTAATGATATTGTACTGTCGAACGGAGCTCTTTGAATGCTCATACAGTGTACAGTACACACTGTGTTTAACCAGCTATTTACTATAGTACTTTACAAAAAGATGAAACTCCATAGCTGGTTTTCCATGGTAATCTTCGGTGTACAACCATTTTGACAGACTTGTAATTATCCTAACCTTTTTTTTTCTTCCATCTCTGTAAAAACAGTCTGGAAGTGTTTTTTCTTCTTCTCTTTCACCAAGAGCTAGCGAAGCAGCGTCTGTGAAGGGTTTGAAACTCAATATTAAAGACAGATTGGGCCATCCTTGTGATTCAGTACAATGGAGGCTCACAGGCTACTGCTTTGAACTCTGGGAATAGGGTGAGGTCACTGGCTATCTACGGCGTAGTACAGAAGGCGAACTTAAAGGCCGAAGTGAACACAGAGAGGGACAATGATGAGAAAGACCCATGTTATTTAGTGGAACATAAAGCAACAGAAAAGCCTTTTGATATCATCCCCTTTAAGCCCAGAGGGACTCTATGATCTTGACATTTAGTCAGGGTATTCAGGGGGCAGAGATAAAATAATTGAGGTTTTTGGTCTTCTTATAGCTGCCTTGAGCTTCTCAGCTGTGGCGAGACAGAACTTTTCCATCAATTTATGTGTTAATTAAACCATTTATTGTTTTGCTTATAGTATTAAGCATCAAATGACAAGGAAGTTACAGATTTTGACAGATTCATAATTAAGTATAATTGACCACACATAAGTTAGCATCTAAGTAGGTGACTAATTGATCTCCCTGTCATGCCCAATGTACTGATTGATGATAAAAAAGAACGCATTGAGAAACTGTCTTAAATAGTTACACTATCATGTCATGTCATATTAGTTCATTTTTCAGATGAGTTAGTGCCTGGCCTGCACACACAGACAGAATGTGGGCCGACGGCTTTTCCTGAGGCTTCATCAGTATTCCAAAACTCCAGGAAAAAAGTCCACTGCACTGTTTAATTTGGGCTGCAGAGAAGGAGCGAAAACACTCCATGAAATGTTTAGCTCCCACAGTAGCTTTTCATTTCTCTCCTGGTGTTACATTTGCAAATGTACTAGGTTGGTGCTTCTTTCCCAGCTCCTTATCACTCAGGAGTGGCTGAGTGTTGCTCAAATTTAGCAAAAGGTCTCACCTCATGATAGATGCAATACGTTTTTCAAATATCTAATCTCATAGTCTCAAAAGGCAACATGCCATGACAGAACCAATGCAGCATTCTTCACACAATTTGCTCTGTTTTAGGAATTTTGATTGCTGTGATTTCTTCATGCAAACTGTAAACAGCCAGTGTTTTTTTTTTAACATAGAAATTAGACATAGACACAAATCATATTAGATTAAAATCAATAACCATATTCAACACAGTGGAAAGATGTCTTCTTCACACTCTAACAGGACCAGAGAGGCCTATGTGAAACACATTGTTAACATATGTATCTTTGCCCTTGACTCCAGTTCCATTTAGAAAAGGACATCTTAATATGCTTAGGTTTCCATTTAAGGAAATACCCTCATATATGTGTGTGAAAGCACATGTGTGTATGCGCGAGTGTCTGAATGCGTGTGTGCTTGCGTTCATGCCCGGGGGTGCGCTGGAGCCTTTCCAGTTGCTGATGCATTACAGGCAGATTGGCCCCCAAATCGGATTATTTGCTGTGGACTGACACCACACTGAGATGACATCTCCTTTAAAGTGGAGAGGGCCTCCACTCACACTCTGGCCACTACTTAAGCAGCAGCTTCAATATAATTCATTTATGTCCTGGATATGGCTTCAACCTTTTGAATAACGCAAGAGTACTGCATTTACCATTAGAGAAATGAATGTCACCTACGTCTAACCAGGGTGCATCCTGTACTTTACTGATAAAAACAATATCTTCTAATGCTGCCTGTCTCTGGCTTACTGTACACGTATGCATGTGCATTCCAGTGCCTCAGAGAGCTAGTTCTTCTTACAAGTAATGTAGGTGGAGACATATTGTAATATTTATGTTCTTTTGATGTACAATTAGCACGTCAGCTTCTAGAGTGGATCATCTAATCCGGTGCCACTTCAAGCTGCTTTAAAATAGATCCAGTGTGCACCAGGTAATTTAGTGTCAGTTCTTTGTGTCTCTACCCCTCCTCTTCCAGTCCGCTGCTTGTCATAAGGTTAGCACGCTGTGTAATTGATACTAAATTTGTCATGATGTGGATAGCACAGTTCAAGTGGTGCAGTGTACCTAAGAGTCGCGTTGTTCCCAACCCCAGTTTGTCATTGCTGTGCTGCCACCAGTCCATGCATAAAATTAGGCGGCCATGCTCATTGACATGGAGTGTCTCTTCCCTACTTATCCTGCTTGCCCGATAAATAAAGTGTGTTTTCATTGTTGCCCATGGTGCAGTACCTAACAGAGACAGAACAGAAACACACCAGATAAGCTCTGGTTATTTTCTTTTTCTTAATCACTGCTAGAGAAAGTCGTAAAAGTCAGTCTTTTGTGTACTGATGTGAAGTTAATCTGATTTTAATTTAATTATACGAGTTAGTTGCGGAGGGCACAGGCATTGGGGTGTTTGTTGTAAGAATGTTCTGACATTGGCGCAGGTATGGGGCAGCTAGCATGTTAATTAATGATGAAGATCCTGACAATATGCAGAGGCATGACAGCGTTAAGCCAGTCGGCTGCTGCTTCCTTTGCATATTAATAGATCCTTCATTATTATTTAATATGACAGCTGCTCCAAGGGCTACCATCAGACCTTGTCTCTGTTATTTGCTGTTTTGTGCTCCCCATGTGACAGTGCCATGCTATTCTCTATTTGTTGAAATGTTCCCTTTTCTCTTCTCTGACTGGTGTGGCTCTCTACATGCCGCCGTGATGCGCTGTTTGTTTTGTGCTCAGGAGGATTCTGACTTGCCCGTGCGTCTATATAAGAAAAGTGTCTGAATCTAAAGGTGACTTTGAAAGAATATATGAGGCAGGATTGTTTTGTTTGCATAGTAATGAATGCAGATTAGCACTGAGTGGGATTGGTCTTGTTGACGTTTAGACTTCTAGTGGCTTAATAGACTTGTTGCTGGGCGCCAACATCTCCCTGGCTTCCTTATTACATCCACAGTATTGAGGTGTTTCTTATCTGGATATGACAATTGATCTAGTGAAATGGAACAATTATCAGAACAAAGATTTCAATTTATGGAGTGTGTCACTTTGTCAAAGACAGGGTGGCGGTTGGAGCGGAATGATAAATGAAAAATGAAAAAGTGATCATTCCATCTTTTTCTCTATAGTACAAATCAATTTCTTAGCATTTATTTACTCAACAACACACATTTGATCAATACCTGCCACCTTCTTTTTGGATTCATTTCCATGTTTTTGTTGTTACAATTAGTTTGTTACAATATACAGTAGTTTAAGTAAAAAAGAAAAAAAGAAATGGTGAGGCCACACAGGCTGCAGTGCAATAAACCACTGCGTTCTCACAGCCAAAGTTAGAGAGCATCAGAAAGCACCACTGCGGCACTCCTTTGAGCAGCACCTGATTTGTGGGGGGAATTTATCACACAAACAGCCCAGAGGTGATTTCAATATTTACTCGGCAGTCTGTTCTGCATACGTCTCATTTGGAAAACAGTTGACTCTTGCCCATTATACACAAATGAAGGCTGACCTTCAGACTGGGCAGAGGCTACATTCATTATGTGGAGAAGTATCACCTTCTTATAAAGCAATGGCTTTTTTTCCCCCCTGCTCTGCCCATGCATATTGAACAGCAGCCAGGGCCCATTGCAAACGAGAGGGCCCTCGCTGACATGATGTATACTGTACGTCAATATGGTACTGATGTATTTTAAGATGCAAACAAGGCTTTAAATTATATGCACCTCCATGTCAGTGGCTCAGAGTGACTCTCGCCATCTGCCTATCAGCTGGGGATGAGAGGAGCGGGTGCCCGGGCCGGTATGTTATTGTGTGCGTGTTTGTCAGTGTGTGTTTATGTCTGTGTGTGCGCATGCTCTCATGTATCTATTAGAGCCACATGTTCGATTTCGAGCTCTCCTTGTACTTTACGTCCCCCCCTCCCCCAGATGCATGGCTAATAGCTGCTCTTGAGTCCCATCACGGAGACGTGACAGCTTAGCGATGATAAACGCAGACGTTGCCTTGTTCTGCGTCAAACGCAAGAAAAACCTGCATATCCAGTATAAGCAGCCCCTGTAAAAGGGCAGGTGATATACCGTATTGTGGATATGAGTGATTCCAGTAATAGCTACATATCTTTTTCTCACCATGCATCTTTGATTTTGTTGCTCGGGTTGGCAAGAGGAGTCGCGGGACTCTCGTGAGACACACCAGGCCTAGAGGAGCTTTAGCACTATCTGTCCCTGCTGTTTGAGACCAGCCTCATGAATAAAGATTTCAGTCACGTTCAATACACCAGAAGCCTGGAAATACCACAATGACAAACCAATGCTTTATGATCTCTGCAGTGTGCTCAGCATACGTATGTCTGTAATCTCAGACTTACTATATCAATCGCATCAAGTCTATTTTGATCGAGGTGGACGACCATGTCAAATATTGCTATTCCAGTGTATATTTAGAGATGGCAGTGTAAATGTGAATGGTAATTTAAAATGTGATGTCAAAAGTCATTTAGTCTGCTCATGAAAACAGCAGCCTCAGGCCTGAGGAGAATCCATGTAGCATTCTCAAAGATATTTGGCATGTTGTCAGAATCTTTCAAGTCATATGCATACTGAAGAATGTATTATAATTGCTGTATTGTAAGATTGAAGCAACCATAAAATCATTTGTGCAGCCTATATTACAGAGTGTAGTAGCAAGACTGTCTCGGTAGAAAAAAATACTTTTTATATTTCTATAGTTTTCTACCGTTTTTCAGGTTTTATGGGCACTTAAAAAAACACTAGTCTTTTATGTCTTAAGAACAAAACACCACATTATGTTCCGTACGTTATAATCCATCCTCCTTTTTTCATTGGATTTTGTGGTGCCCATATGCCCAATATGGGTCTTTTTGTCTTTTGCCTCATTAATTTGTATGTTTTTGAGAATGTAATAGAAATCATATTGAATTGCTACATTTCTCTGCTTTTTTATGGAGAATATTCTTTAATTAATTCCCACACATGGCCCTCCAAGTATTAAATGTACAAAGCCATTAACAAGTATTAAAATATAAAAAGACTTAAATCCTTGGCACATTGTTTATAGTTTAATACCAATGTTAGGCATTATTCAGGGCGATTAGATCACGTCAAGGACCCCTAAACTGACACAAATTAGACCACGGACCCCCATCTGATGGATTATTTGCTTTCAGATGTTTTATTACAGACCCATGACCAAAACATTGGTCATACATTCTGTCATTGTGTTACTTATGGATGGAATTATAGTGAAAATAAATGATTCCCCTTTGTGCTGGGGAACCCCGTCAAGGACCCTTTGGGTACCACTGCATTAGAAGGCATCATTAAAATACCCTCTATAAGATTTTAAGACACAGTTTTCTCTCTGTATTTGTTAACATATTGAACCCATCTCACTTTCTGTCTCATTTTTTCTCTCCCTGGACCCCCCTGTGTCACACTGTATCACTGTTCCTCTATTATATTGCATATATACACATACAAAGTGTATAATCAGTTGTACATACAAAATGCTTGCATCATGCACTATTATCTTGACTGCATCTGTTCCCATCAAGGTACAAATACATCAATATAGTGGCGAGGAATACCAGAGTCTGTGAAACATTCATAAAAATCATATGCTGTCACACACACACACACACACACACACACACACACACACACCCACACACACGCATCCATCCCGTCAGCATGATAACCTGCTGTGAAGATATCCCCTCTCACAAGATGAAAAACCAAGCTGTGATCACAAAGGCGCTTATTCCCCATAGTGCATAAAATTATTCATTGTTTTATTATTTCAAAAGTCCTTTTTCTTTGTTTTTTTTTTTGTTCACCAGGGCAGGTTTCTGAAAGGTTTTGCAGGTGCAGTGGCTCAGCCCCAGCAGACATGTAGCGGTCTGTAAGCGCTCTGTCTCTTCTGCCTCCTCTCTCCAGGCCTGACAGCAGCGGCGGCAGCAGCTGCCAACGCAGCCATCGCAGAGGCCATGAAGGTCAAGAAGATCAAGCTGGAGGCGATGAGCGGCTACCACGGCAACGCCAACCACCATGGGGCTGACGGAGAGAATGGAGACCTCAGCTCCAGCGTCGGTGAGGATGCCCTTCACATACACTGTCACAAACACATTCGCACCCATATAAACGGAAGACAAACGCTCGTTGCAAACTATTTCATGTGACACAAACGCACACATTAAGACTTATATACTTATCACCCTTTTCACATACACTCAGAGAATTCAATATGCTATTTCAATAATAGAGTGAACATGTTTAGACATTTAACATCTGCATCAAAATATAGTACATATGTTGATTTAAAGAAATGCAGAGTAAATGTTGGGCAGCAACGGTTTTTGAAGAAATCTTAAATCCTGTCTGAAAATTAAGGGTTTGGAAAAGAATGAATTTCAAGTGATTCAGACGCATGACTTCTGAGTTAAGACTAGGGCTGGGTATTGTTTAAAACATTAGGTACTAGTACCAATACCAGTACCCTTAAAGTGATATTGATACCAATACCAGTACTTCATTTGATACTTTTTTTTTCTACTTCATTCGTTACACGTCTCTACTCTGTCAAACACACAGCGCTTGACTTCACCACACCAAAGACTGAATGGGTTGTTGCTGCTATGATAGTGTGCCTTTCACACGTCAGATTAAATCGATGACTGCTAGCTTTGATTTGCTGCGAGCAAAACCATACAAATAGTTTTTTTTTTCTAGATCTGAGTACAAAAAGGATTGGATGTAGTTATCCTTTGGCTGGAGAGGTTTCGACACTACTTGGTACAGAGTTATTTTGGTTGATATCTTCAAGGTATTGAGTGTCGATACCCAGCCCTAGTTATGACCATTTAAATGAGTCAAGTTTAGTTATCACCACTAATGGGCAGAATACCATAACATTTTGCAGGATCGCTAGGGTGAAATGTGTGTGCCTGTCAACTACATTTGGTGTCAGTCCATGTGTTAAAGGGTTAAGGCTTAAAGTTTTTATTTATTAGGCCACTTGCAAGAAACTTGCAAACTTTTTTTTCATATCTCATGCAACTTTGGGGAGCGGTGGTGAAACATCTTCTTGGAGTATGGGGAAAGCTGCTCAATGAAATGGGGACAATATATTTAGGCTGAAGAAGGTGTGGCCTATACTGATAAATTTTTCTCAAGGATTCCTGTAAAAGAAATACATACGCTATTTTTATCACTTGTTCCTTGACTTTCCACCAAATTAAATTGAAATCTGTTAAGTAGCTTTTGATATTCTGCTAACTACCAACCAAATAAATATACAGGACCAAAAACCTCAATGCCAGAGGTAATGGATGATCCCATACAAACCAAGGACTATACAGCTGTTAATGAAATGGATAAATTTTGTTTTCGTTCAGTTTGTATGAACTGTAAATATCCACGTTGGTGAGGTAAGTCTTTGTTTTGTGTTGAAAGATAAAAAACTAAACATTGTTAATAAGTAAAAGTGAAACTGTGAACACAGTTTCCCAAAGCGATCAGCTTTTAACAAGGTCTAATTGAATTGCTGTGAGAGCATTGGTTTTTTCACTATGAGCCATTTCAATTAATTATTAGCCTGAAAATGCATAAGGATTTTCCTAATATCACACATAACCACTTAATGTATTAAAGGGAATCATAATGTATCTTAGTGTGGATTCATGAGCCCATTCCAAATTATAAACCAAATGTAATCCCTGTAGCTTTGGTTGCTAAATGGAGGTTTTGATTCACTTACTGTAATAAATGGCTCGACTCCTGAATACATTTCATCAGCAATTCTTGACACCATGGAGCCTATGGTGTGCGAGATGAAAACAGGATGTGTTTCTAAGCAGACTTAACAATGCAAAATGCATAAAGTGTGAGGTCATCACTCCAAGAGAATGGAGTATGTAAAAAAAAAAAGAATACGAGCCTACGAGGTCACGGAAATAAAGATAAATGTGAGTACCAACAGCAAGGCTACGGCAATGGAGCTAATAAGAAACTGTTTTATCTTTTTACAATTTAAATTGTAACCTTGAGCCCACAGCCAGCCACACAGGCTCCCGGTAGAATCATAATTCTGGCAAGGGGGAGCAGCTCTAGGTGTGGGTGCATGGGCCACAGCATTAGCTCTCTGAGTGAAATATATGGCAGTGACGCCTCTCGGCCCCATCCACAATCAATTGGATTCTTTTCCTTTAATATTTACTCGCAGCGATGAGATGCTCGTCTGCATGGTGATGAACAGTCTGCCACTGGCGTTTGAAGGTGACCTGTCAGTGAGTATGGACAAATCTCTCGCTCGCAGAAATGTAGAAAATAAATCATTAGGGGCAGGCAGTCAGACAGGGGCCTCTCTCTCTCCCTCACTCTCCTCGGATTTAAATCAGCTCAGATTTATGATTTGAATTAATGCTTCGTTTGGTCAAAGGAATGGTCGCAGAGACAAATGATGTTTGGTACTGAAACCATCCTAATATTGATTACTGGGTGTCGCAGCAATCTCTTGTTTATATCAAGCACTCTCCCGTGACAGGGTGGCCAGCAGGAGTCATCCTGATAATACGCCTGAGAAATATGGCCTGCTCGGCACCGCAGGGCCATGAAACATAGCTAGCAGCATGCTGTCTTCTTCATCTAGCCCCAGGCTTCCACTCACATGTTTATTTTTGATAAAAGCATTTTGTAATTTCACAAGTAAGAACTGACTTACAAGAAAGCGTAATTACAGAATTATTCCAAAAGTGTCTCACTCTTGCCTGCTTTCACAAACTATTTTGGAGTATGAATGCCTAATATGTCAAGCTATCAGCCTATATACAGCCCTATATCCAAATGCAATCCAAACATATAAATCACTTGACTGATATAGTATGGAGTGGGCAGAAAATGAACCGTATTTGGCTGTAGCTTTGTTGGTACTGGACTGACTGTTGTTCACAGTGCTAACTAGGGTATGACTTCATGCTGTTTTTCTCAGACCACAGCTGCTTTGAGGAAATGGACTGGAGTCTTATAATCATCCAGCTTTATCTAAGACTCACACAAACGGATGTGTTTACGTACACAAAGTATGTTACCAACCTTGATAGGAATCAATATGATCAAGAGCAAGCTTCTGATAATACCACTGCGGACATAGATCCATTTAATCAGAAAGAGCTTCTCAAATAAACCCATTGGGGGAAAAAAATCCTCCTCTGGCTAAAATACAGGTGCCTCATCTCTATATTTGTCTGAAGCAGATCTTTGTGAAGAGCTTAAAGCAAAGCACAACAGAGCCAGCCAGTGAAGGACACTCTGTTATGTTTGTAGAGTTGGATTGCCCGTCGCTGTCTTTGTGTTGATGTAAATTGAACAGGCTAATGTTTCTCCCTCGCATTAAATATTCATCACAATTAGACCTTCCTGTTTGCATCAATGTTATTAATTATGAGGAAAAGACAGCCAGTTCAACTCTCAGCCAAAATAACCAAACATCCTGAGTGAGTGAAGGGAAGAAAGAAATTGATATGTTTGTAGGATTATATGAGGAAGAGACAGTTAAAAAGAGTGAGAGCTGGAGATAAAAATGTAAAGAGAGATAGAATGTGAGGTGTGTGTGTGGGGGTGTCTTTCTTTGATTTTCCCCTCACACCATTTAGTTGGCAGAGGGAGCCCTCTCAAAGCACAATGTGGATTGTTCCTGCGCCTCTCAGGAAATGCCACAATTACAGATCACAGACCAAGCAAAACACGTGTGGCGCTGGGCCTTTAGGGGGATAAACAGCCCGCCATTCCCTCCCAGTGCATTGACCCCAGCCACAACCTTCATTACTGGGGGAGAAAATATTGTCAGCTGCCCACTAACAAACACCTGCCAATTTCAAGAGAAGGAATTGCTTTTGTCAGCCACGGAAAGAAAACAAAGTGTTTCTCAGACCTGCAAAAAAGAAGTGGGAAGAAAACTAAGGCAGCGTTCAGCCTTGTCTCTTTTTTTCTCTGTCTTTTTTTTTTACTCTGTCTCACCCACTTCTCCGTCTTTGGCCCTCTGTATCTCTTTGGCCACTGGGTGCTGCCCTGCCACTCATCTGACTCCTCACCACACAACTCTAATGGAGCTGAAATCCTGTTTGTAATTAGATATGGGAATTCCACTGTCATCAGCCAGATGATGCCACGACATGCCGACCAAATAACTTGCTGACAGACAGCCGTGAAAGGAGGAGACACAACAGCCACTGCTAACTTTTAGTTTTTAATGCACATTTTGAATGAATCCTAAACCTGTAACACCACAACTAAGCTGTATAGCCAGTCACGTTGTACAGCACTACTTCAAAACCTGAAAGCCCTTTGTCTCACTTCTGTGGCTTCAGTCCAGGCTGTCTGCGCCCAACCGGGAGTGGAGAGCCACATGCTGGGCTGAAGCTGGACGTCTGGTGACAGGTACCTGGAGTGTTGCCTGACTGAGAGTTGAGAGAAGAGGTTCTGAGTGAAATGATGAGGAAGCATCATTCTCTCTTCCCAGGGTCATCAGGCTAATTTCTGCAAACCCCACCCCCACGCTTGTTTGCATGTGTGTGTATATGCATGTGTGTGTGTGTGTGTGTGTGTGTGTGTGTGTGTGTGTGTGTGTGTGTGTGTGTTTGTGTGTGTGTGTCTGTGTGTGTGTGCGTGCGCGCGCATGCTCGCGTGAGAGAGAAAGAGGGGGCCTTGGCCCCTGAGAGCGCTCTGTGAGGAGACCACAGCTGTACACTCCCAGCAGCTAATTGGTCCTTATCTAGCTGTCCCATTCATCTTCATTTTTTACCAATTACTGAGCATTATCTGTGTTCTCAGTTGGGTATGGGACTTAATCCTTTTTGGTTAAGCTGGTGCTACAGCTTGCAAATTTCAAATAGAGAAGGGGGGTGATGGGGGGAGAGGTGGGGAGAAGGGGGCAAAAGTCATAGAAAAAACAAACTCTGAAAATTCCCATCATCCCTCACTGGCAGGAAGCAATCAATAAACAATGACATCACACGTAGGAGAAAAGAAAAAATGGAAGAGATCAATTATTGGCTTTATAATTCAAGTCCTTGTTTGCAAACGTTGCAGCCTCATTGATTAGGCTGTTCTTGTTGCACTCACCATTATTGACTTGTTAAAACCATATTTTCTCATCATCAGTGGTTTTACGTTTGCGGTCACACCAATAATAACGCTTTAAGGGGGCATCATTAATTATTCAAGATGTATTCATTTTAAAGCACAGCGAGTCCAAATCATTCTGTTTACTCTACAAACAATACAAGTATAGTACATTGCTCATCCAGAAGGTACATCAAGACACTGCAATCTGGGGCAGTTAGCCTTAATTTTCTAAGATCAATGCATAACTAGGCTCCGCTCTATATGGGGTCCGTGCTTGGCCATGCTGCAGAGCTGAGTGGAGTCAGCCTGGAAACCGTGCACTAATTACTGGAGTGTTTACTGCTCTGCTGGATAGCATTTGTACCATTTTGGATCATATCAGTGAGTCAATGTGCTCTGCACTGGACAGATAAATAAGACATTAAGATGTGTATGAATGAAATTAACAGTGGATAAAGTGACAGTCATGCGCACAAGAGCAGGGCACATATAGAGACACTGCTCCTGCACTTTGATAGGGATCTGTTTGGTCACACTCTCTGCGCCAGCTGTCAGCCCAGCTCCACTGCTGCGATTTAATTAGTCTGTTTATGTCCTTTCTAATAATAAAGCTCTCTGGGTGGAAGGACACATCCAACTAGCTAGCTGCGCGGTCTAACCTGCTAGCTGCACTAGTGCTGGTGGCCCAGCACCACTAAATGTGGGCCATGATGGAGGATGGTGGCTACTTCTTGCTCCTCTAGACAGAACAATGGCCCTCGGGCTCAGATCTAGTATCACCCCCTACTCAATCCTAACCTTAACCATTAGGGGATAAAGCACATACTGACCTGATATGAGTGTCTAGGGGCAACTTCATCCATCTTCCTCTCTAGCTCTCTTGTGGGAGCCTTTGTCAGCCGAAGCTCTTGAGAGAGACTAGATTGTAGCCATAGGCTGAATGGAATTCATTTCACTAACATATCATAACACCTCTTCTACTGCGACAGATTATTGTCTTGTCAGATTTATGCAATTACAATTGTGGTTTGTTTACATTTTCTTTATTCTGATATCAAGGCTGCACTGGACACAAAATAGGGTCTGCTTAAGCTGCAGGTGTTGGGGAAAAGGGGAGTAGTGGTATTAACGGAATCAGGCACACTGAGCTAGACAGAGAGTGGCAGAGCAGACAGACAGCCTTCCAGCCTGAGTAAAGAGCTTGATGGGTCTCTGTCTCTCTCTTGGGCTTTGGCCCTCACCATCTCTCTATTAGTCTGCCAGGCTCATGGGAGCCAGGTGACAGATAAGTGAAGAACGACACACACATTTTAATAGACATTTCAAAAGATAAACCTGATAATCATTTCTCTTTTTAATGAAGTCTAATGTCCTCGTTCTAATTCCAGTTGCGTCGCCTGTTAAGCATCAGCGTAATACTTGAATATGCATGATTGGGAAATTGTGAGGCACACTGATGTTGCTACAAAATACACAAACGCAGACAACTGCAGAAATAGCTTACAATAGCAGGGGAGATTGATTAAACATTATTTCTGTAATGATCCATATCAAGTTCTATCATCTTTGAGTGGCAGCGGAGTTGCAGCGTTATGGAAAGGAATAGACACAAGGAGAGACAAACCTTGCGTCATGGAAATATTTGTCTGATTGTCTCTTGTGGTTAGTTCATCATAGCAGGAGCAGAGCTATAAAAAAACAACTGACCAGTCGAGTTGTCATCCCTCATCAACATTAGGCCTCGTTCTTCATTAATTGGATAGATTAATTTGGAGCGCTTTGATGCGGGGGTGATGCATGCGTTGGGCTGTCCCCTCCTCACTATTCTCTGTCAGGTTGAATTTAACCAGGGAAGGGGCTGACCTTTGAAAGTGAAGAGATCAACAAAATTTGAAAAGACAATGTCACTAGGTGTAAATGTGATACGTGTAATAAATGACATTCAACCTTTCAGTGATGATGAGCTTTCGCAGGTTGGAGTAATGTGAAATATGCACAGTGTGTAATTGCATAGAATGTGGAGCAGTTTTCACATACACAGCTAAGATGGTGCAGCATTAGAGCCTGGATATCATTTGCTCTCATTTCAGTATGATTATGTCTAAGAGGAAACATTAGCATAGCGTAATAATATTACTGTGTGCACAATAACAGTAATGGTGGTGACAACAACAACATGACTATTTCACTGTGATTACCCTGTAAAAGTGTTCCATTGCCTGACTGTGCTGCAATCAGGAGGAGAATCAAAGAGCATTTGTGTGATAGAAATAGTTGGTTCTGTCCCACGAAAGCACTCTGTCGGTTACCTGAACCGAAAAGTGTTTCTTCTTAATTATGATATGGGAACCCTCATCCAAATAGAGCTATCAGCCATACTGAGGCCAGACATCTTCACCATCACAGAGCCTCTCCTCTGGGACCAAGATAAAGAGGGAGAGAGTAGAGCAAGTTCAAACAGTGTTAAGGAATTTTACAATCTCAGCATGTCCTTCGCAGTGTGAACAAACAGAGGAAGGTATTTCTTGATAAATTGTGTTCCAAACTAACAACATTTATCTGGACGGCAGTCATATAAAAGTCACGTTACGGTCAATTCACCTTGAACTCATTAGCACTACTGTAAACTATACACTGCATTACTGATTTTCTCTCAGGAGGTGATTGTATTGGAGGAAGTGAAAGCACAGGCGGTAGTGATGCTAATTTTGTAATTAAAACAGATGATCTGATGACCACATGCAAACTGATCCCCCTCCCACCCTGCTCTTACACCAAAGTGATATGATGGCAGAGTGGGCCGTGATTGATAATGCTCGTCAATATATTTCATTTCAGGAGCCTTAGTCAAATGACAACTGGTTGTCATTGACTGAAAGCAATCTTTTTAAAAGGGGAGCCTTTGCTAAGTATCAGATGAAACTGATTCCTCTGTCTGCTTGGGTGTCACTGTCTGTAGGAGCTTTATTGATTGGGCTTGAATATATTGCACCCGCAGTAGTAACAGCTGCTAGTAATATCTCTCCTCTCCTTCTGCTCTCCTCTTCTGCTCACAGCACTTTCTGTGCCACAGCTTATTGTCAGTGATCAGATGTTGGTGCTCTCGTGCCGATGTCGCGTATTTTATCAAGAGTGATGTGTGACAAATGTAAAGTGAGCTTGGTTCCGACCCAAATTAGAGAAGCGAACATGGTTTGCTAATGTTTCCTGAAGGCCTGGCTGTCCTAGCCACCCCCAGCCATGTGCATGATTGCGTTAACTAAACCCACCATTGTCTCCCCCTCTCTATACGCTCTGCGTTTTCAAGCACAAGGATGTTGGCATTGGTTGGTAAAGGTCATTTACTGTAATGAGATTTGCCACATGCAAGCATATGGCTTGATTATTGCCCTGTTCGTTAACATTTTCAGCAAAGAGAAAAATAGACAGCTAAAACAGGGGCTAGTGCGGGTGGGGCGATGGCGAGACGTGTTTAGCATTTTTCCCTTCAAAGACAAGGGAGAACTTCACAACAGATCTGTCACAGAGATGATTGATCTTTCAATTTCCATAAGGAATGCGTGCCATTAGAGCCGAGGATTGGAATTATCCTATAAAAGTTGCCTGCTTTAGATTTTATACACTTAAAGGACAAACACCTCTGTCTGTCTCCTTGATAATTTCTACCACATGTTACACTCCAGTGGTTTGGGCAGGAAAGCAATTATGTTACCTCATCAAACCAGCAATGTTTTCTTATCATGGTTTCTCTTACATTACATTACATTAGGCATCTTGGCAGGAAATCTTCACCCACCTGAATCATTGGAAAGTGTATGTCTTTATCCTGGCGTGCAAAACACATTTTGTTTGTTGATGTGAATTAGCTCGAAATGTATCCAATCATCATGGCTCTTGGAATGTAAAGGCTATTGTTTGCATGTGTTTTTATGTTTGGCTGCCTCCATGTGTGTACGTACCTATACAGCACACACGGCATAATTGTCTGAGTGTGTACCCGTATGTTTTCATGTTTACCTCTTCTTGTTACCACAAGAAGTATTCTTTTTATGTGTCTGTTTGCGTGTGTGTGTGTGTGTGTGTGTGTGTGTGTGTGTGTGTGTGTGTGTGTGTGTGTGCGTGCATACGTGAGTGTACAGCAGGTATTTAACAAAGGCAAGATGTTTGCTTTATTATCAACATTAACTGCGTAAACACAAAAGGCTTCAAAGTTTCATTCAATGACACCGAGGGGCTGTGGGTGGCTACATCAAAGCTCAATACCTTCCTCTCTCCCCCCATTTTAATGAGAAACAGGACTCACCAGCCTTGACTGAACCTGCCATCTGTGTGTCTGCTTTTTTGCTTGCATGTGTGTGTGTTTGTGTGTTTGTGTGTGTGTGTGGGAGCAGTTGTGTTTCTGTGTATATGTAAGCATGTGCTTGTGTTGTGTAAAGTGGCACCACTATGCCAGACAACATATTTATGGAGGCTGTGTCATATGTTTGATCTAATGGCTATAGGGCTCCCTCCATCTCACATGGCAGGGCTTCTGATTTGGGAGATTAATAGTTATACTAAAGATGAATAGCTGATTAGTGCTATGGAGAGACCTCTAAATGTCTTGCCGCATGACAGACACTTTTTCACGAGCCATTCATTTCCTTTTGGGACTGGTGTGCAAATCCTAGATATGACCACAACAAAGACTCTCCATGTGTGTGGACCGCCGTCTCACCTTTGTTGGAGAAATACATACACGACATGGGGGCATTTTACAAGCGCAATTAGGAGGAAAACTGAGATTGTTTTGCTGCGGCAGACTGCATATGCATTGTGCAGTCAGTCAGTTCATTTAACTTGTGTGCAATGCTCCTGTTCAGTTTGACAGATCAGAAGAGGAAAAAATATCTCAACACGATGAAAACCAAAGGCTTAGCGCGGAGCAAATCAGCCCTTTGTCTTGTTCAATTCAAATCAAAGGATAACCAGGAATGTTTGTTTGACAACAGCATTTACAATGCATTGTTCTGAAGCCCAGAGCCTCCCAAACAAAGACAGATAGGCTTTAAACAAGTCATTTAATTAGCACCGGATCTACAGCTATGGCTGCGCCAACCAATTATACATTCCTGAGGCATGTGCAGGTCCTATTTCACGGCAGCGAGAGGCAGATCCTCTCCAGCCCTGTCTCTTACAGTACATCTCTCCCCTTCCATTTAAGAGAAGGTAAATAGCCCAGACAGACAGCTTCATTAGCCAGCGTCTGAAGAGCGCAGGGCCGATTGTCGCTTAAATAGTGCGCTTTTACTGCAGGCCCAGCCGGCGACCTCCGATCAATTACAGCTGACATTATTGTTTGTCGAGAGCTTTTTTCCTGGACAGAGGGAGTAAAAAACGAGATCAAGCCTGAGCTTTGGCTGGAAATGTAATCTTCCCCCTCTCTTTGGTTCTTTCGCTCCACAAACAATAAATCATTCAGTTGAAGAGATAATAAAGTGCCAAGTAGGAGCTAGTTTAATTTTTGTCAGGGGAAATCTGTCCACAACAGAGTTAAGGGTAAGGGGCTGGCTGCTACCTCCATACCATTTTCAATGACAATGGCTTAGTTCCTTTTTTCTTATTTTCCTCCGTAGGGTTAGACGTCCAGAAAGGCTGAAGTCCTGTTTAGATGAAGATTAACTGCTGCACAAATCACTGCGGGTTATCATTTCTGTCATCAAAATAAATTACTGCTCTCTTTTTAATCATTTTAAAGCATTCAACATTCAATCTTTTTTTCGGTGTGATGCTTTTAAGTGTCGGACCTATCGTGCGGTTTGGTTCTGATGTAACAGCTTTTTAATCACGCTGTTACCGAGGGCTGTTTTAATTCATTCAATTCATCCTCCGCGATTCAGATCTTTGCTTATCCATGCGTGAACTCCCGAGCACTGCACAACATAATAGCTGAGCTGTTTATATTGGTATTAAGTGATTTGTAGTTTTAATGATGGTAAATAGGAGTTCACCTTTGCAGGTCCCTCAGGCTTACTTCAGGTAAATTACTCCAAATGCATTGTTTATGCCCTTCAAGAGAGGGGGCTTGTGGGAATTCACCCCTCATCAGGTCTGAACTTCTGTATCAGAGATAAACACAAACTGACAAATATGTTTCTAACGATTTGCCCACTGGAATATCTACACAATATCGAGGTGATTAATGAGTCTGACTAATGTTTGTTGATTTGTTCTTTTGGTAGAGAAATAAACAAAAATTCCTGCGTATCATTGCCAAATTAAAAATTGTACTACAGTTGCTTTTATTTAGCAGGAATAAAGCTGGCACAAAAAAAAGGAATTGCATATAAATGAAACCAAAAAAACACTTGTCTGGCAAACATGCCAGATTCCTTGAATAAACCAATATCCTCCTCACCTGGCTCCTTTCAGCAACAAATAAAGGGATTTGGTGGACCCTCGTTGATCTGTGGCACATTCCCCTACACTGGCCTGAATGGGCCTTTATGGGAGAAACACCGCTTCAGGATGGGGTGACATGAAAGGGGCTGGACAGGCACTGAAAGCGAGACTAATACCACTTAGAGCGAACAGAGGTCCAGTGTCCCCCCCCCCCCCAGGCTGTCTGTCAGGTGGAGACACATCACATACATGAATATACCATCAAGTACAAGATATAATGAAGATACAAGTAGAGGAATGTGATTAACAGTACTCTTTTTATTTGAGATAATTCTCTACCTTTTCGTAGTTTATTGATTTGGTGAAAATGTGGCTTCATATTCAAGTTTGTGTGTCTTTATTCGAGTAGCTGTGTTTGATTGAATGGGTGTAATGTATCCACCTCAAAAGCAGAATAAGTCTCTTCACTCTGGCCCTTGAGTGGCCTTGAAAGGCTGATAGGTAGCCTCAACCTCCCCATGTTGTCCTACAGTAAGTACCCCCGCAATCAGGCCCTCTGTGGTGTTTTTTAATTGAGCTTAGCCTGCTGAGTGGTAATTGATTCAGTCTGAGCTACAGCAGAGGCGCTGATACAAGGTGCTGCTTGGCTTCCGCCTTTCTTTAATCTCCACTGCTTTATATTGTTTGGGAATACTCGCCACAGAGAAACTGCATGCCATCTTTCTTATGGAAATCAATGCTTCTTTTAGATGGAGGGGAATGACACAGAGGAGTACCTCTCATGTCCTTTCATTCTCAACCAGTGTCCTTCTCTTTAGAGGCGTCGCCATGCAAAACTCCTTGCCCTTTGGCTTCTGATGTTTTGTCAAAAAAAAGAGGAGTGGAGTTGTTTTGTGGATCAGCTCTCTGTAGCGCAGTATCTTTTTTCCCCTCTTTTCTTTCACACAGCTTTTCTTACCTTGAACCGAGCTGCCAAGAAAAAGAGAAAAAAAGGAGTGAAAAATCAACAGAGAGGCTCAATCAGATCCAGTAGTGTCTATGAGGTTTTCTTTTAAGCATTTGAGGAAAAGCATCTGAGTGGCGGAGGAATGAGACCAAACTGTTCCCAGTCACTTTTGATCCTGCCAGTTCAAAGTCCCCATAGAGCAGAGGGGGAGGAAGGGGGAGCCGTGGTTGGGGGGTACAGACACCTAGCTTTGACCTTCTGTCTGCGCTCATGTCCTTTGAAAGTTGGCTTGTTTTCATTAAGCCATTCAGAAGCACAGTGCAGGGCCACAGTTTGACTAACTATGAACCCCCTATGGTATCTTTATAAGACATTCTTTACATTTTTGGACTACTAATGTCTTTTAATTTTCCCAATTAGACTTCTGAAGCCAGACAGCAATTGAATAATTTAAAACATTTGTAAGACATCTCTTATGTTGTAATGGAATAATTTGTGTGCCTATGAAAAAATAAAGAAATGAAAATCCCATTATTGTGCGAGCTGAACGTGTCTTTACTCTTTTTGGTCTCGCTCTCTTCTTTTCTTCTTTCTCTCTCTCTCTCTCTCTCTCTCTCTCTCTCTGGTCTGGAATATAGGCTGCTATAATTAGCCTACAGTCATTGCCATACTGTGGTCTGATGGTACTTGTTTGTCATTAGCACATTTAACTAGTCATTTGGGTAATGGCTTTCAAGATTGCCTTTGTTTTTACAGAGATATTTTTTTATATGTAAATATTGAGACAATTTCCATAATGTGCCCTTTTTATTCATCATAGAATAATTGATGCATCTTTATGGCTGTGTAAACTTTGGTCTTTGAATGACTGTGTATATAGTTATCATCACCGTTTTCTTTATTATTATTGCAGTAGTATCTATTATTAACATATGTTGTAAAACATTTATGTGTATTATGTTAACATGGAAAGATACCCGGGAAGCAATTAATTTGAATTGTTCCATTCTTTTCCTAATAGATGGCAGTGTAAAGCTTTAGTGTTATTGGACACCAATTTTAAAGGGTATCTCAGTGGTGGGAATTACTGATTGCTGAATTAACAGCAGCAGGTTTTGAGTTTTTTGAGCCTCAGAACTTTCCCCTGTGGATATCTCACTCATAATATGCATCATTGAGTAACCAACGACCTCTTCATGTGTCTCAGGCCTGGAACTCCCCTTCATGATGATGCCACACCCCCTGATCCCAGTCAGCCTGCCCCCAGCCTCTGTCACCATGGCAATGAGCCAGATGAACCACCTCAGCACCATTGCAAACATGGCCGCCGCAGCACAGGGCCAGAGTCTGCCCTCCAGAATGGTCACCTCTGTTATAAAGGTAAATTTTAAAACAGAACGCAGAATGTCATGCTATACTACTAGATGGTTAAACATGACTTCCTCCTTCCTGTGGCCTTAACGTTACAGTCTACCGTAGATATTTATTTTTGGGTTTGTGTTTCTGGTGCTGCTGGGGTTTCAGGAACGGGTGCCGGACAGTCCCTCCCCTGCTCCTTCCTTAGAAGACCACAGGAGGCCAGGCAGTCACCCATCGTCTCACCGCAGCAGCAGTGTGTCCAGCTCCCCAGCCCGCACAGAAAGCTCGTCAGACAGGATACGTACGTTTATCACACAGATAAATGGTGAAGAAAAAAAGCGAATGCGCTGTGCCGATTGTTGTTGTTTTGTCTAATTTCCTTAGACGGAGTAGTAATACATCGTCTTAGTAATGTTCCTAATGCCAGTCCTGCTTTGTCTCCAGCGATACACAACAATGGTCTGTCCATGAACCACGCCCTGCTAGGCCTGTCCCCCAACATCCCGCCTGGGCCTAAAGAGGGAGACCTGGCCCACGACATGAGCCATGAATTAAAGAGGATGCACACTGACAAAGGTGAGTCAGGTTGACTTAAAAGAAAAAAAAGTTTGATAGAGTGGTGTAGTCTACATGATACACTGTGTGCTGTGAAAGATGTTCACTATGCCCGCTACAAAAATGAACTGTGATTTGTATTGTTTCTTTTTTCAACTCACAATATACATTTTAGGTTAAGGACTTATGATTAGCTTTTAGTTCCTTGTTTTCAATGTTCATAATGTATGAAAATGACAGATGTTATGAGAAACAGGTGACTGAATACAAAATTTGTGCTCTACTGGACCGGCTCTCATCGAGTAGCCTATAATACAAGTTGTAATTCTGAGAATTAAGTCTGATAGCAAAGACAAAGGCTCAGTAACTTAAAGAGTGCAGAGCAGGTTTGTAAATCTGCAGACAAATCTGAACCAAGTCAATATCACAAACTCAGTCGAGGCAGGAGAACCCACTGAGCTACACCAAAAACATTTGGTTAATGTGTCATCAAAGGTAGAACAGCTTTCTGAGACTATTGTTGGTCAGGGTGCCGTCAGGTATAACCAACTTACTTATTTGTACCCGTTTGAGTGGAAGATACTCCAATTTCATCACTGAGAAAACATCTTGAAGAAACTGTAGACCCACCATTAAAAACATATTCTGCATGCCTATGGTATTTTTCTCACCGAAAAAAATTGAAATTTCTAGAACTTGAAGCTCTTTTAAGACTGTGAATATTGATAATACAGTTTGTGTTTAGGCTTTGGCAGGAATTGCAGTCACCCTCTTTATTCTTCTTGCTTCCAATTTATCCCAGTT